>NW_019385202.1:100479-172832 GCF_000671375.1 Centruroides sculpturatus
CACAGTGTATTCATTAATTTTCATTTTCATGTAGTAAAGGCTCTATGCCTTCATAAAGGACATACTTTTCCTTTGTTTAAGGGTATTTGGGCAGTTTATTCTCTGTTGTATTCTCAAGCAAACAATACATACAAGTACAGTACAATATTTTCTGAGGAAACATGCATACTTATCCTTTTTTAACCCCATTCCCGATAACCCGGCATTTTCACAAACTTGGCCACCCTTCGGTCCACATTAGGCCGAGTTTTCGAGGCTCTACTGTATTACCCATTACAGTATTACATTTAACATTTAATTGCTATACTGTGCCATTAGTGAGTGTAACTGATTATTTGAATTCCAAATTTATTTTGGAATTCAATTTCTTCAATATACCAGTTTTGTCCATTGTAACATTAGAGGTTGTAAAGTAGGGACTGACTGTATTTTATAACTCTAGATTTTAAACATTCATTGTATCACTAAAATGAATTTTTCAATTTCTTTCCTAAATTTGAGGACAACTCCTTTTTAATTATAATTTTACCTTTAAATAATAAATAATGCCCTTATAAATTGCATCATTTCATTGCTATGACAAGAAAGCAAATAAATAATGTAAAGTTTCACAAATTCTATAAATTTTATTTTTCTCAATGAACAATTACCCACTGTAGATTATAATTTTATGATAATAAGCATTTTTGTCACCAGCACTTGTGGATTACTTGCTGATGTAGATTATAGACAGGAAATTGTGATAATTGTCTATTTATTTTGAATAGAATGAAGAATAATTGTCAATTTATATCAGTAACACTTACAGATACTTCAGTAAACAATTTTCAATACCTATACTAAAACTTTTTTCAATCAAATATGTTAAATCAGTATGTTTAACAAATACAGCAAATAAAAATATAGTAATTATTATTATTATGTTGGGTTCAGTGGGTTATACTTAGTTCACACCAGTGGCTGTGTACAATGCTGGACTAGAGTCAAGGTATAGCAACAAAAAACTAAAATTAAAAAAGTGTGTCAGTGTCTGTATTCAGGAATTTCCTAACAATGTGGCATGTATTCAATATAGTGGCCTTCTGTAGTGTGATGTATGTATTTCTATTCAATTGTAATGTTTACAGGCTTCTGTGTAGTGTGTGTAGTATCACACCTGTATAGGAGAGAACGACAGGTACAATAAGCACCCTTTCCATCCTCCACAGATGCCTTATTTCCTGGATGAGTTCTGTGTACTTGCTAATTTTTTCAGTGCATCTGTTTTGTACATTGTGAGTGTTTGGAATGGCTATGTCTATAATGTATGTGATTTTATTGTGTTTGTCAATCAGTGTGATGTCTGGTCTGTTGTGGTAAATTGTTTTAACTGTAATTATGGCTCTGTCGTAGTATAGTTTGTGCATGTTGTTTTCCAATACTGCCTGTGGAATGTATTTGTAGTATGGTTCATGGATGTCTAATAATTTGTGTTTGTTTGCAAGCTCTTGGTGTATTATATTTGCTACTTGATTATGTCTGTGTAAATAATCTGTCTGTGCCAAGAGCTTGCACCCAGAAGTGATGTGTTGTATAGTTTCTGACATGATGTGACATTTTCTGCATGGGTCATTTGTGAGTGTTGTATCTTTGAGTATGTGTTTTCTGTAGTTTTTAGTATTTATGACCTGATCCTGTATAGCAGTGTTTTTCAACTTGTGGGTCGCGACTCCAGGGGGTCGCAAAGCCTTACATGAGGTTGCAGGTAAAAGAAAAATACAAGTATTGTAGGTCCTACACTACAATAAAAAAAACTGCAATTTCAGTGAGAAGGCTGTACCTGTTTATTTTACAGTATAATTGGTTTTTCGATCGATATTTAGGTCTCAACAGAAAGAAAATTAAATACGTAATTTTTAAAATTACTGATATAGTTTTAATATGGCCCNTTTTTATATTTTAATTTCAAGTTTAAATTGTTCCAATGTCATGTGTCAATGATAGATGCTACAATATTCTAGAATTATAGAATATAAATATAATCTGATAATCTCTACTAAAAATGGCTAAAAACATTTGTTTATTCTTTAAATTCTTTGCTAAATACTAAAAATCTGATCTTAATTTTGATTTAGCATCTAACTAAACTCATAAGCAAAACTAACAACTATCTAGTTTAGTTAGTTTGGCTTATGAGTTTCTTATCAAAAAATAATGTTGTTTCATTGTCATTACATTATCAATAAATAATATGCTAAAATTGAATGAAATTAAATAAAAATATTTCAATAACAAAAAAATTAAAACTTCTTTAATGTAGATAATGCAAATATTAAAAAGACCTTTATAGTAATGTTTACAATGACAATAAAAATTAGATATGAATTATTATTCATAATTATTAGTATTTTTTTAATTATTATTATTATTGTTGTTGTTGTTATTATTAGATAATTGTAAAACATTACAAAATATTCTGTAATGTTTCATAATGATGTAAAATAATTGTATACATGTATACATACAAGTAAATGTTTTGTGCATTTTATGATTTATTTTTCAATAGTTTGATTTCTTACATCAACTGTAAAAATTTTTTCTATCGTTTCAAAAAAATATACAGCAAAACCCCACTTAGTGCTGCCTCGCTTAATGATGATTTGATATAATGCCATCTGCTCAAAGCTTAAAAAAAAGCTCAAAATTTATGCTGATTCAAATTATCATGGCATTTTATCGATTCGTACATAATACAATTATTTATGAACACGAACCAATCAGCAAAAGATGGCAATTCGTCGTAGCGCTGGACTTTCTTTGCATTGTGTTTGTTTGGTGCAATTTTGGAAAAAATATAACATCACAGTTACCATAGTCAATATCGGCTTCACTTGGCAAGAATTAACCGATAAATGCATGAATGAAGTGTGGAAGAAGTTATGACTAAAGGTATCCAAGAATTCTCAACGAGAAGAGCCTATTGCAGTATCGTTAGGTTGATCAAACTCAATCTAATTGATACATCAGGACTAGGAAATGTAGATAAGCAGGATATTGAGGAGTTACTGCAGGTTTCTGGTGAGAGTCTTATCAACGACGACATTCAAGAACTGGCAGAACATGGAATTCGTGTAGAACTGGAAAATAGAGATTCTGAAAACAAAGAACCCAAAAAATTTCTCTGCAGATTTCCTTAGTAAAAATTAGTAAGATAACCGAAATCGTCAATCAAACTGTAGTGAATGATCCAGATTTTGAAAGGAGTGCAAAACAAAACGAGGCATTTTGGACACGATCTTCTGCTACTGAGATTTGCTTAAGGAAAAACAAAAGCAACAAATTAAACTTCATGACTTTATGGCAAAAACAAGAATTTCAGAAAAGTCAGGACCTTCTTCACAAAAAATGAACTTTACATTTCAGTGTGCCTATTTATGTGTTATTTTACATATATTATTATATAAATTAATATATAAGTAACTTAAAATTAAAGTAAAATTTGTTTATTTTTGGTCGCGTATTCCCCTATTCCCATTTACTCTATGTTAAAATGACCTCATTTAACCCTGTTTCGTTTAGTGCTTTGTTGTCTAGGAATGCATCCCCCACGTTAAGTGGGGTCTTACTGTATATACATTTTATACTTAATAATTAAATTTTTGCTATTATCTGGATTAATTTTCGATTTACAAATACATGGACTAATAAATCCATTGATGTTTAAAATAATTTGCTTTCAGCAAATCATTTTACACATTAATCTCTTATTAATTTTAATCAGTAAAAGTCTAAAAAATGGATGATTTTTAGAGTTTATATTTAATAAATTCATTTATATTAAACTTAACCAAATTCTGGAAGTACTGTTGCCTTATTATGTCAGTTTATTTTATAAATTTTTTATTCTTTCAAATAACAAATATATTTATATACAAATACTTATATCATTTATGAATATACAATTTATATTTGTAATTTATTTTTGTAACAAATTTAAAAAGTATATAGTTTATAAATAGTTCTTTCTACCTATTCATAAGTTACTTACAATTGTAATTTACTAAATTCTTGACTTTTTGCTTTGATTACTTTAAAACTTCTTTTCCAATCTTCTGGTGAATGACAATGATTATCCACAAAATCTTCTATATTCAAAGATCCTAATACAACCCAATCCTAAAAGATTTAATGTTTTCCAAAAATAATTTAAATTAATATCAAATAACTTGAACAATTATTTGAAACTGGAAATACTATAAATGCAAAATTAAAAGTAATGTATCCACTGGAATAAAGTTATGTATTACTCTGAATAAATTTTCTATCTGTTAATATATTGGTAATAGCATTTCACAAAATTTCAAAATGTAATTTAATACAAATCTCTTTCATTAATCATTTATCGCATTGATGTTTGTCAATGATTAAGACAAAAATCACCTGAATAATAAATCTTTCATTCTTGCATAAAATTTAGAATATGCATTTTTGCTTGATAACCACTCATTTAATTATATTAAAAAGAAAATGTATATTTGCCTAAAGTATAAATTTTAACTAAAAGGAAATTATATTTTATACAATTCCCTTTTAATATAAATTTAACATTAATTTCCACTAAATTTAAATTTTCAAAATATTGTGAAGTATTACTAATTATCAGAACAATGAAATACAGTAGAGCGTCAATTATCTGAATGCCAATCAACTAAAACATTGGTTAATTGAAAGCGTTCCAGTCGGACTGTGTCATGATGAATCGAACATTTTTGATACTAGATTAACTTCTACAGTATAATTTTTCTTGTTTTTATATTTTTCAATATATTTATTTTGTTTGTATGAAACAAGGAAATAATTTTTAACGATACAATAGCCATGACTATTATTATAAAAATTTTTGTTAGGCTTAACATTGACAAAAATTCAATGCAAATGACACACAATGCAACGGAGAAAAATTTAAACATGTGATATATTAATTAATATACTATTATTGGGATATACTATATTAATAATGTATTTATTTGTACATAATCGGTTATCCAAAAAATAGATTTTCCAAACAACCCCAGTCTCCAATTGATTCAAATAATCGATGCTCTACTGTATTACACAATGATTCATAATCATAATTATTGTTCTTCTCAAAATAATATTACATTATTTAAATTCTTAATAATATAGTATACATGACTGTTAAATTTATATTGAATATAAAGTTGCATAAGATTCTGGTACTAAATGCAAGGCTGGATTTCACTCTTTTTCAACTGTAGGCACAGGCTAGAAATTTCTAGAATGCTGCCTTTTCTGACATAGCTTAAACATAAATGCTTCCAATATTAACTTGGACTTTAATTACAGAATAGTTTGTGAAAGTGTACCAAAGTTAATACATCTTTTTAATTATGAAAACAATACATTTTACTAAATGAAAGTTTACATAAATGATACATTTTGTTTTAATTAAAAATTATATCTTGCATATTGATATATGTTTTCATTATAAGTGATTAAAGCTATCTGTTTGATGTAATTAGATTATTTAAATCATTGTTTATGTAGATGACTTAATATTAGAAACATTGTAATATTTCATATTATTTACTTTTTTATGAAATTCTTACACTATATCTGCTAATTATGCTGCACCTCAATCTGCTGCTCTAGGCTTTGGCCAACTGTGCCTATTTAGAAATCTAATCCAGATTAAGTGTCAGTATAAAATGTAATATTAAAGACAATTTTGTTTATTTTATATTTCCATATAAAAATGTTGTAAATAAAATTGTAAAAATCTATACATTAAAACGTATTATATTCTATTTTAACAAAAAATTTTTCCAAATATATTTTTTTATAAAATTGCTATCATACCTTTAATTTATTCCTAATGGATTCTAAATTTTTAAACAATTCTTCAGCCTTTTTATAAATATTTATGAATTGTTGTGAATTTCGTTCAATGATAATGGGAAAAATAAGATTTTCAGTAAAATCATTTACGCCTTTAAAAACTACAGGTATTGAAAGAAATTTCTTCATTTGAGAATAATATTTAGCTCGAATTTCTTCAATAGGTGGACGAAACTGGAGCATACAATTTCTAAAATTTATCAGAAAGAAACAATTTATATAAACTTTAGTTCACCAAAAAATGCTTTACTAACATCAAATGAAAGTTATCAAAAAAACTACAGAAATACGTTTAACTGATTAATTCTAATACTTATATTAGAATTGATCAGTTAAACATATTTCTGTAGTTTATTTGATTTCGCTTCATTGAAAAAATTTTAAATGAATCATCACTATACTAAATACAGTAAACTCTTATTAACTCAAACCATGCCAACTTAGACTTCACATAACTTAAACAAATTTTTCAAAAAATTGTACAGTAATTTAAAATTTCTTGATAATAGAAAAATTATACTTAATGAGTAATTACAATTATAATGAAATTATAATTAACATGTGCTTTCAACATCTGGAAGTCTTTGTGATATAATGCATTATGTTACTGCATTCAGTCAATTTTTATTAAAGACTGAACATTACTGTGTACTGTCATAAAATTTTTGAGCTCATTCCTGTAATAATGGATTCAGCAGTATAATCTAATAAAGCTTAGTAAAACTTCTGTACAGAGCTGATTGTAACACATTATTGAATTGTATAACCATCTTCTCATTTTCTACATTGTCAGAAAAATCATCCTGCTAATTCAGACTCATATACTCCAACAACCTTCACTCCCTATTAGGCCAAGTTAGCTGGGGTTTACTGTATTTCAGAATTTTTTAAATAAATATAAAATGAAAATACTGAGAATACTTTTATAATTTTATTTTGGATCAGCAATAATATTTTCATTTGGCTAAAAATAAACTTACCTCACTCCAAACTAGAACTAGGAAAATAATAAGAAAAATCCAAAAAAATAAAAAAATATATTACACAAAGACTTACATATAATTTCAAAAGTATTTTCAGAAAGATTAAAAGTTTCAATTTAAATCTATGGTTAATTTTCATTTATAAAAATGTAGACATAATTTTTAACTACTTCCTTAATTGTTCTAATACATTATTGTTTCCCAAAATTTTGACATCCATGTAATGCTTCTTAAGTTTTTGTATATACCAAGTACTCCTTTGTCAAGAGAAAATCTTGCAAACTATCCAAATACAGCACTTATTACAACTTGAATGGGAGAATTCATATAAAATAGATACATTTAAAATAATTTGTTATTACAGTAATTTTTCTTAATAATGATCATACGTGTCAGTGGTATATAGCTGAATATTGTCATGTACTGTACCCCATTAAGACTCTACATACCCAATGTATGTGGGCCACACTTTGGGAAATACTATAAATTAATATTGTAATAACANCATCAGGCATCTATTATTTTGACAGCTGGCTGGCCATAGAGTAAAGGCATTAACCTTCTGTTCTGGAGACCTGGGTTCAAGTGCAGGTCAAAAATTTTTTTGAGTGGTCTGTTCTGGTTGTGCTGTCCACTGCCT
Source organism: Centruroides sculpturatus (assembly GCF_000671375.1). Lineage (NCBI taxonomy): Eukaryota > Metazoa > Arthropoda > Arachnida > Scorpiones > Buthidae > Centruroides > Centruroides sculpturatus. The sequence goes on from NW_019385202.1 coordinate 108,001, forward strand.
AAAATAAAAGAAGTTATGTGATGAGGAATGAGCTATAAATTATTTTAGTATTTTTATTCATCACATTTTTTATCGTATATAATTGGAAAACTCATTTTAAATTTGTTATATAAGAATTTTTCTTTTATTAAGCATTTTCTTAATCAGCTTAATAGTAGTAAATAGTTGTTTGTAATTATGCTATTTGTAAATAATAATTGTTTTAATAATTAAAATTTCTATAATAAACAGAAAATTAAATACTAACAATCTAGTATAATTCTTTTTAATTCACTTACTGAATTCTAAATAAAATTTGTTAGTCAGTTTTAAGTATACAGTAAATAGACTGTTACATGAGGAAATCTGACAAGTTTGACTTTGGATATTATTGATTGTGTAACCAATAAATAATTTTCGAAGTCAAACTTGTCTAATATATTGTTAGAATCTCATGATAAATTTTATTTTTATAGATACATAGCCAAACGATGACCTTAAATACTTGAGCTATAAATTTGCTAATTTGTATAATTAATACTAAGTAATTTTCTACTAGAGGTAAATGTTAGGTGCCATCTCTTATCTAATTAATAATTATAATTTTGAAATAATTTATTAAATAATTTAGATTTACTTAGTATTAACTATTAAAATTCATAGATTTATAGCTTGAGTATTTAAGGTAATCGTTTGGCTATGTATCTATATATACTGTATATAAAATTCATATTCATACATGAATTTTATATAACAGTAAATAGCAGAATTTGAATTAAAATTTAATACTATATTGCATCTTAACCAAGAATAAATACAGATAAGAAAGAATACAGATGTAAGAAAAATCTCATACTGACAGTACATCCATATTTTAATTTTGTAGCCCAAAAGGGAAACAATAAAGATAGACAATAAATGTGTAAGCTGTAAAAATAGGTATTCATCCATGATACCCAATTTATAAATAATCCCAAGTTGGCTGAAGAGGGGCATGTTATGCCCAAAACGTGAATTTTAAACATGTATCAACTGAATTAAATAAAGGTGATAGAATGCCAAGTGTTTGAATTTATTACACTACATAGTGTTTAAGAATCAAAGAAAAGTCATAACACGGTTTCAGATTATCAATAAAGTGGGATGTCATTGGAATCAGTGAAATTAGGAGGAAAGGTGAAGAGCTACTAGATCTAACAACAGGCAATTCCCTTTACTACCAAGGGACAATGACGGGTGTAGGATTCCTAATTGACAAGAAATGGAAAAACAGAATAGTCGATGTAACAAGTACCTCAGAGCTTAACTTTACAGCTTACAAAAAGATACAACATACAGATTGTACAAGTATACGCTCCAATAATTTCACATCCAGATGAAGAGATAGAGGAATTCTATAATGATGTAGCTGAGACACTGAACAATAATAGAAGCCATTTCAAATATCTAATTGGGGACTTTAATGCCAAAGTGGGAAAAAGAAACAACCAGGAACAAGTAGTGAGGACCTATGGATTTGGTGAAAGAAACAAAAGAGGAGAAAGACTGGTGCAATTTGCAAGTTACCAGAACATGTATATATCAAATACATTCTTCAAGAAGAATCCCAACAGGAAATGGACATGAGAAGCACCAAACGCAATGACTAAGAATAGAACTGACTACATTCTTACCAACAAGACCCACATAGTTAAAGATGTCAGCATTCTTAATAAATTCCAAACAGACAATGACCATCGACTAGTCAGATCAAGAATTGTCTTAAATTTAAAACTAGAAAGACTTAAGTTAGTCAAAAACCAAGAATATTAGGAATCAACGTCCATAACCTAATGGAAAACTCAAATCAGTACCAAAGGGCACTAGACAAAAGACTACATGACCAAGTCAATAGCTCTCAGCTAATGAAAATCATTCTTGACTGTGGTAAGATAGTAGATCTTACAACAGTCAAGAATGATTTTCATTATGACCACAGCAAAAAAATGAACACAAGAAACTGTCCAACAAAACTAAAGATCTGTTAAAATGCAGACGGGAAATGAAAGCAAGTACTAATACACAGAGAATAGAATACAAAGAATTATGTAATACAATAAGGAAACAGGTTACAAAAGATATTAGGAAATACAATGAACAACTGATTGAGAGAATAACAGCTGAAATGTTGAAATATGCTGGCAGAAAGACATGGAAAATCTTGGCAAATATATCAATATATACACGGAATGCCTAAAGTCAAGATGCATACCAGATCATTGAAACAATGAGAATATAATACTCATCCATAAGAAAGGCAGCAAAGAGAATATTAAAAATTATAGACCCATAAGCTTACTCCCAATTATTTACAAAATATTTACAAAGATTATCAATAACAGATTAAAAACACATTAGATGCTGCACAACCATGGAAACAGGATGTCTTTAGAAGTGGCTTCAATACAATAGATCATATACAAACGTAGAGAATTATTAAGCCTAACAATGAATATCAAATACAACTGGCAATAGCCTTCATTGACTTTGAAAAGGCTTTCGATTCCATATATTCCAGAGCATTAATAGAGGCTTTAACCAACGAAGGCATTGACAAACCATACAAACTCTAGCCAACATATACAGAGAAGCAAAAGCTAAAGTGAAAATTTATGACGACAGTCCAGAATTTCCCACAACCAAAGGCATTTGACAAGGAAGCTCAATATCACCCAAGCTCTTCACAACAATGCAAGAAAATGTATTCCATAAAATAGACTGAAAGAACAAAGGTATATCTATAGACGGAGAACACCTCAACCATCTAAGATTTGCTGACGATATCATCCTGATAGCTAAAGATCCTGCAGAACTACAAGTAGTAGTCAGTGATTTAAACAAAGTTAGCAATGAAATTGGCCTTAAAATGAACTTGGTGAAAACAAAAGTCATGTACAATGATTTAGTAGTTGATCAAGACATAATAAACGACATCACACTAGAAACGGAAGTTGAATATATATACCTGGACAAGTAATATCCAAATCTGGCTCATTACTTCCATAAATCAACAGGAGAATCAAACTAGCATGGTCTACATTCAGACAAAATTTTGAAATTTTCAGGTCTAAAATGCCAATCCACCTGAAGAAAAGAGCATGCGATCAATGCATACTACAAGTCATGACTTACAGATGTGAAACTTGGACAATAAAGAAAGAAACAACAGCAAAACTCCAAGTTGCTCAAAGGTCAATGGAGCAATGCATGCTAGGAATAACCAAGAGAGATCACAAAAAAATAGAGTGGATTAGGCAAAGAATCCAGGTAACTGATGTGATCCACAGAATTAAATCTCTCAAATGGCAATGGGCAGGACATCTGGCAAGGACTGACAACAGATTGTTCACGAGAATCACAATGTGGTATCCACAGGGAATCAAGAAACCCAAAGGATGTCCATACTTAAGATGGGACTATGACATAAGGAAACAAGCATGGTGAAGAGAAGCAAATGATAGGCAAACATGGGCATAAATGGCAGATGATTATGTAAGGGAGGCTACACCATAATTTGAAATGATAAAATAAGCTGAAACTGATGATGATGATATTTATATCAGGCTTTAGGTTGTTTAATATATACCTTGCCAGTATAAAATGTTAGTTAGCTGAGTGCCATTGTGGAGATGTAATTAGGCCATGAGCATAGGATTTGTCCCCAGCTGATGCTGTACTTGACTGCATAATGTTATATCTAAATTTAAATACATCTAGAAGTGAAGGCCTGCTTGGGGCCTGGGTGACGCAACTGGCAAGCAGACCTCAAGTCAATCAGAGGTTGCAGGATGACACATAATGTCTATCTCTAGTAGCAAATTACTTAGTATTAATTATTAAAATTAGCAGATTTATAGCCCAAGTATTTAAGTATTTAAGGCAATTGTTTATATATATAATAATAACTCTTGACAACGTTAGCTATTATTTATATATATATAACTTCATAACATGGATGTCGTATAATATTGATGTGTATAAAATCACTAATCTGTAATGATTGATTTTCCCACAGCAACTCCAGTTGGACGACTAAAGACTTTATTATAACAATATTAACACAAACTGCACATAAGCATTTCAGGCTGTTGTGACTTCACAGCCCCTCTTCAGTGATGTTTTAGAGAGAAAATAATTAAAAACTCCATTACACATTTGAGCTTTCCCATAAATACACACAAAAAGATTTTTTTACAATTGCATCCAGTTTTATGTACCTACTGTTTTTTAACTTGTAAAAATGATGATGACTACAAGTCGGTTTACAACAAGTTAAAAAACAGTAGATACATAAAACTGGATATAATCATAAAAAAATCTTTTTATATGCATTTATGGGAAAGCTCAAATGTGTAATAGAGTTTTAAATTATTTTCTCTCTAAAACATCACTGAAGAGGGGCTGTGAAGTCACAACAGATTGTACATATGTATTTCGGACTGTGTTAAAATTGTTAAAATAATGTCTTGAGTCATCCAACTGGAGTTGTGTGGGAAAAATCAACCATTACAAATTAAAGTGATTATATATATATATTATTATATTAAATTACTTATATATATAAGTAATTTACANTTTAGATCTCAACAGAAAGAAAATTAAATACGTAATTTTTAAAATTACTGATATAGTTTTAATATGGCCCTGGGGGGGTCGCCAGAAGTTTTTAATTTGTAAATAGGTCGTGTATTCAAGTAGGTTGAAAAACACTGCTGTATGGCAAACATGAATCCTTGCGTCTCCCCAAAGAGGCATCCCCGATCTAACCAGCTGTTTGACACAGTTTTGTCAACAAAATCTTGGGCCAGGTCGCAAGGATGCCTGCCATGGAGTGTCTTTTGAGCCCACAATTTCTTGATGGTGTCTATGCTTTTATATGTTGTGTCATGTCTGTATGATGTGAGTGCAAGTTTGATGGAGTGTTATTTGAGTCTCCTAGAGTTACTGCTTTATGTAATTGTGATGTTTCTCGTTTCTTGTAGAAAAACTCTTGCAGTGACTGTATTTGTTTGTAGTGAAGGTTAACTATGTCAATCAGGCCAGTCTGCCATCTTTACATGGAAGGATTAATCTTTCTATGGCGGATTTAGGATGTGGTTGTTTATGCTTAATAAGTGTTGTTCTTGTTTTCCTTTGGAGTTGCTCAAGATCTGTGTGAGTCCAATGTATAACTCCAAAAGAGTATGTGATTATTGGGATGACATATGTGTATTGCTTTAACTGTGTGTTTTGCATTTAACTGTTTTCTGAGGATAGCATTTAACCTATTTTGGTATTCTTTAATTAATCTTTGCTTTATTTGTGTATGTTCTGTTAGTTTGGCCTGTTGGAATCCTAAATACTTGTAGAACTCGCCCTCTTCCATGCATTAAATAACGTCCCCATTTCCAAGTGCAAAATCTTCTTTCTTCAGGATTCCTTTTTCGATGTGAAGTGTTTTGCATTTGTCTAAGCCAAATTCCATTTGTATGTTCTTGATGTATGAATGTGTGATTTGTAGGAGGTGATGAAGTTGTTTTTGTGTGGATGTATAAAGTTTTATGTCGTCCATGTACATGAGATGCGACAGTGTACACTATGTTGTTTTTTCATGTCTCATATTATAGCCATATTGCATGTTGTTTAACGTGTTGGATTATAGATTCAGGGCTAGGCAGAACCAGAGAGGACTCAAGGAATCTCCTTGAAAAATTCCTTGCTTAATAAATATTTCGTTTGTTTGTATGGCAGTGTTACTAACCCTGAGATGCAGTGTTGTTCTCCAGTGCTGCATAGTGTTTTGGAAGAATGCAATGAGTGATGGATGTATTTTGTACATGTGTAGAATATGTAGCAGCCAGCTGTGTGGAACACTGTTGAATGCTTTTCTGTAGTCTATATATGCCATGTGTATGTTTCTGTGTTGTTTGTGTGCTTGCCGTAGAATGACTGAATCTATGAGTAACTGTTCTTTGCATCCCCTGTGATTTCTACGACAACCTTTTTGTTGTTCTGTAAGAATGTCGTGTTCTTCAATGTGTTTGTATATTCTGTTTGTGATACATGCTGTCAATAATTTGTAGAGTGTTGGAAGACATGTAATTGGTCTGTATTGTGTGGTGTGTGTGGTGTTGTTGCTTTTAGGTTTCATGTAGGTGATGCCCTGAGTAAGAAATTTTGGCATGTCTTGTGGATTGATGATGATATGTGTTAGATGTTTGGCTAGTTCCTGATGCAGTGATGTAAATTTTTGGTACCAGAAATTGTGAATGTTGTCTACACTAGGTGTCATCCAGTTGTGTGTTCTGTTAACAGCATAGTGGATGTCGTGTACGTTTATTTCAGCACAGGGCATAGTTGGTATGTTGGGCAAGTTTCTGTTCTCCTCCTCGATCCAGCCTACATCAGCATTGTGTGTAACAGCATTGGACCAAAGAGAAGACCAATAAGTTGTGAGTTCTTCTTCTGTTGGTGTGCCACTGTGCTGTGTATCAGTGTTTGTTTTGTTACTGATTTGTCTGTAGAAAAGTTTTTTATTGTTTGTGAATAATTTATTTTGTTGTTTTCATAGTGTACATGTTTTGTATCGTTTGAGTCTACGTGCTTTGGTTGCGAGTTTCTGTTTTAGTGTATCAATGTATTCTGTAATGTGTGTGTTGTGATGTTCATGTTTTGTGTGTGTTTTGATTTTCTTGAAAATGTTTTTGAGTTGTTTCTTTAATTTCGGTGTTATGTTGTTTTTAGTGTATTGTGTCAACATGCCTAATTGCTGTCTAATGTCATTTATTTGTGTTTCTATTCTTCTCTGCCAGGCAGGCTTGTAATAGAATTGTGTTTTGTCTGTGATTGTATTTTCAGTCCATGTGTGGGGGCCGAGGGGGGAGAAATAAAAGAAAACTCGATGTTCGATAATATGTGATATATATCGTCATCGTCTCCCTTGCCGTTGGGATTGCCGAGTGGTAACAATCAACGACATGTGAAAGCAGTTGAGTCAGAGATAGATGCTTTGTTTACAAACAACACAACTGTTTATTAAACACGAAAGAAGCTTACAAGATTTCCGTGATCTTGGAAGTTCTGCGGCGGCTGTGGCCTCTGAGTCTTCCTCTCCTTTCCAAGATAGTCCCATTCTGAAAGAGTTTCCCTGGTTTGCGAATGAACCATTCCATCACGTTTCGACAACTCCGGGACGATGCGGTCGACTTCCGATGATGGAAAGATGTCAATCCGAGGTCGGGAGATGGAGACGAAGATGGCTGCGAGACACACACACAACAACAGATCCGTCACTTGAAACTTTCGGGAAAAGAAGCCATCGCGTCCTCGAATTTCCGGAGTTTTATCTGTTTTCTCTCAGATTCACCTTTTCGATTGGTCTCTCCTCGTCACCTGATGACAATTCGAAACCTTTCGGGGCGTGGGAGAGGTCAAAATCAAAGTTTAATTCGATCTCCAACCGGAAATGGTCGACAGACTTACATTCTTCTATTGTTTAAAAGTTAACGTCGCGTTTTCATAAAATAAAAATCTATCTCTAACTACTATATATTTTTTCTCTAAAACAGTTATTTTAACGCGAATTTTAGTGAGGGTTCAAACCTGTCCAGAGCCTCACACATGGTGTGTTACTACTGTGACTGCCCCAGCATAAACTAATGTATGAATGTCTGAGAGTGTAGAAATTAAATGAATGTAGTTTGATAGTAAGTGAGTGTTTACATAATTTAGTGTTTTTCCTACTACCTTTGACGTGTTGATTTTCAGTATTTGTGTCTTTGTGTGGGATCTGTGCCTGTATATTTAGTGAGTGTTTCCTGAAATATAAGTGACAGCGTATTAACTAATTCTATGCCTATGTTATCAGTGATCGATGAGAAAGTGCTTGTAGTATCATTAGTGGTAGTTGTTGTATGTGTGCTATTATCAATGCTTGTTGCTAGATTATCCTGACAGATTACATGATCTTCATTAATGTTAAATGTTTCTGTCTGTTGATGTATTTGATCAGCAACCTGTTGTTTGATAAGTTCAAGTGTTATTTGCAGGATAAGGTTGTTGTGTATAATTGTTCTTTTTTAATCAACAATCCTATGTTCGGTGACAGAGAAGTGAGGATATTGTTGTGTGAATCTGTAATGTAGTTGTTGTCTGTACACTATCATGTTTGTTTCGAGTCTTGTGATGGTGTAGTAAGTTCAGATGATAAACTCGTTCATTTCTGTTGTCCATTTCATCCGTTGGCATGGTTTTCCAACCTTTGTGGTTTGTGGATGCATTGCCACAGAAACACCAAGGCTAGGTTGATTCCTCACGTCTGTTGAGGACATTGCAGTAGCCATGCTTGGGCCGGCACTGCTTTTACCTCCGATAACCAAGGGAGACTATGGCCTACTTTTCAAACGCAAGCCTCTGCCTAATATTATTATTATTATTAAGAAACCTGTCAGTAATGTAAATGTGCTTAAAAAGAATAAATATATTTTTAACAATAATTTATTATACATAATTAACTTGTCTCATAAATTAATGATAAATAAACTAACATTCACTTAAAATTTATAATATATAAACTTAATGTTATAGCAATGAACTTGAAAAATTAATTACCTGCTGAAGATCTTTAGCTTGACTATAATAGATTTTTGCTTTATCATCAAGATCTTGTATTTGGGATGGTATATTATATCCCAAAACACGAAGCTGACGAACTTCTCTCATCAATGACACTAAACGTGGACTGTAGTTAACATAAGGTTGTCCTTCTTTATCTAATGATATTACTGGTTGATTTATGTCAAGACTTGAAAAATTAAAAATTATTTAAAATAAATGTATTGTAATTTTAATATTATAATCAATAATTTATCATATATAAAATAAAAACTTCAATAAATTTCTATAGATAATGTTTTTACATAGCTTAATATTTTTTTATTAATAATTTAAAATGTATATACTCATATATTATTTTTACTTTAAAAATTGTTTTTTTTTAAAATTTAATTACAAATAATAATTTATCTGATTAAATTATTTTAATAACTATATTATTTTAATAATTGTATAACTGTATTTTAATAACTTTCAAATATTTCTTCTTTGTGGTTACTGGATATTCTGTTAAAACTTTTGCTTATTTATTGCTAATATTCTGCATTTTATTTTTACCTTATAATACTCAATTTTTGTATTAAACTCTTTTTAGTTGTAATAATTTAAACTAATTTTGTAAGTATTTATATTTGTTGCATTTTTATATTTTATATCTAAATTAATTTAATCTTTTATGTATGTAATCTTGTATGAAATATAAGAAAGATTCCACATTATTCAATTGATATGTTAATATCTTCAGTATATTAAATCACTATTCAGTCAAATTAGTTGCAATATATACTCTATTGCTTATAAAATGTTTAAAAAATTTAGAAGAATATCTAGAAATGATTGAATTTGTATGACATTACATATATTAATTAATCAAAAATTAATTTAATGTAGAAGTTTAGAAAGAAAATAAATTTCTAGTATGATTTCATAGAATATATTGAGAATTACAAATATTTTAATGGTCTTATTTACCAGGATTGGCTTTCACTCCAAATTCCATCAATATTTTACTCCTTTTTATCATCTAAATCTATCCCAATGATCTTTCTCCTACCATATATCACAAAATCTCAATAACTTAATGAATTTTTATATCTTGAACTCTCTGATTTTAAATTTAAATGTAAAAAAGCACTGTATATTTTACTGTATATCTTTTAAGATTTGTTACCAGTTTTTATTTTATTATTATTATTATTATTATGGGTTTAGTGGGTTATACTCAGTTCACACCGGTGGCTGTGTACTATGCCGGACCAGAATCAAGGCATAGCAACCAAAAACAAAAATTAAATAAGTGTGTCAGTGTCTGTATTCAGGAATTTCCTAACAATATGGCATGTATTCAATATAATGGCCTTCTGTAGTGTGATGTATGTATTTCTATTCAATTGTAATGTTTCCAGGCTTTTGTGTAGTGTGTGTGGTATCACACCTGTACAGGAGAGAACAACAGGTACAATAAGCACCCTATCCATCCTCCTCATGCACTCGCACAGGAAATAAGGCATCTGCCTTATTTCCTGGGCGAGTTCTGTGTACTTGCTAATTTTTTCAGCGCATGTGTTTTGTACATTGTGAGTGTTTGGAATGGCTATGTCTATAATGTATGTGATTTTATTGTGTTTGTCAATGANGGAAATTTTTTTGAATTATTATGTATATAAGAATCCTTTCAAATGATTTAGAAAACTTTTGAAAATTTAAAATTTAAAAATAGAAATATTTCTATGTATAAATTAATAATAATAAATTGATAACCTTTATCTAATCTTTGGAATTAAACATCATCAACTTTTTAACTGCTAAAAGTAGGGGAAAAATTTACATTATTTAATTGCATAGTAAGATTAACTTATATAAAAGACACTTGAAATTTTCAAACATAAATTTGTTAGAAATAATCATCAATTTTTAGCTTTTAAAGTAAATTAGCATTTATGTGATTCATAGCATGAGGTTCCATTTACTATTCAAGAATTATCCAAGTATTTATTCCCATCTTTGATATTCATCATTCCTGTATTTGATATTATAGAAAATAAAATGTTTTATGAGTTTAAATGTGTTAGAAGACAGTTTTTATGTGTAATTTTTTTTTAATCTAGGCACAATGATTATAAAAAATCAAGATTGTTCTTAATTTTTTTATATTAATTGCCAAGATAAAGGCAGATTTAGAGTTTGAGTTCTGGATTCCACATTACCTAAAAATAGAAACTTATAATGGAAACTGAAAAAATAAATTCTATTTGAACAAAATTTCATACAATCTAGAAAGAAAAGTTGGCTTTTTGCAATATTTATAGTAATCAATAAATGTAATTATTTTAAAATTTTCATAAATTTAATATTTCTGTTAGGAATGAACAAAATTAACGATCTTTTAAATTTCAAAAAATAAGCCATCTTTGATTTTGAATGAAATAGAGATTTATACAAATATAAACATCCATTAACCCAATTTTTGATTAAGGCCAAATGATCTGCCTGATTATAGTGTATTATAACATAGCTACTATTTAATAATTAAATATTAAATAATTAAATATTAATTTTGCATAGAGGTGTCATCTCTTAAATAGTAATCATATTATAGTCTGATGGCAGATCATTTGGCCTTAATAGAGATTTATAAAAATTGAAATGCAGTAATATACTGATTATCCAAAGTAATATAGACCAATACTACTCAGATAATTAAAACTTGAATAAAATAGATAGCCACAGCCATTTTATATTAAAAATTTCAAATATAAAAGATTCAAAAGTTATATCACTTTTAAGCCTCTTTTTGTGTCTGAGTGAATTTTACTATATAAGAACATTTTTTACATCATTTATTATATAGCTAATATGTACAATAGTTTTAAGAATAAAAAATCTAGAAACAAGATGTGTAACTTTCCCAGTGAAAAATGCTTAGAATTAAGTATTTGTCATACATTTTTAGTTTTTTTTTATGTTTTATTAAATAACTATTTCTAAATATATTTTAGAAATAGTTGTTGTAAAGTTGTAACAGATCATTTGTTGTTATTCTCTGTACATAGAATTCTCCTTACACAGGGGTATCAGATGCTCAAAATATTGATTTCCTGATATTCATTAATTAGAAAATTTCCTGCATTTGAATTTTTGTTACAATCTATATTAATATTAACTTTTTAAATGTATTTCAGCAATTTGAAAAAGTAAAACCTAACTAACAAAATTAAAATGAATAGAGTTAAGGAAATATGTCAGAAAAGTCATGTATACTTTTCTTTTATTTAGAGAAATGCTTCTTGGTCAACTTTTAGAATACATTGCAAATGTACGTCAAGAATTTTCTAATTGTATTAAAGGAAATAATGAAAATTTACCTCAGCTTACAAATATGCCTGAAATTATTAACAGTATAGTATGGGTCAGACAGCTAGAGAAAAAGGTAAAAAGGAATTTTATTCAATATTTATATTAAAGTAAAAGTAATATAAAACTACTGCTTTATCTATAATTAATAAATTAATATAAATGAAGATATTTTTTGTAATTAAAAAATCAAAATGAATTTATCAAACACATAAAAATAATATATTACACTATGTTTAATTGATTACTATTAAAAGTATAAAACAAAATAGCATAAGTAAATTTTTACGTTTTATATTATTCTGTTTAAGTATTCATAATTTAATAGTAATATTTAATAATAATTTTCTTAGGCTGATGAATTTTAGCAAAAATATAAAATAATATCAAACATTTAATAAAGCAATTTTACAAAATGAATGTTAAGTATTTTACATTCTTGCATTTTTAATAAACTGACAACAGTCTTAAAATTATTGTTAAATAGCTATCATATGTTTTCTGTTATATATTACAATGATGATAATTTTATATATTCAGTCATATAACTAATTATATATAATATACTAAAATCAAATAAAAAGTTAACAGTAATAACTAATTAATCTTCTTAATAGCTACCTTTGAAATTGTTATGAATTTGAAAGACTTATCATACCACAGTTTACAATAGGAAAGTTTACTGAGTTTTTATTAAATTAATATGTAAATTTTGGACCTATTAGTGGTTTTATCTCACATATTCTTGTCTTTTCATAGCAAATTCAAAAGTAGCTATTAAGAAGATTAATTGAAAAATAGGACAGAAAGCAAATAATTATAAACAATAACTAAATAACCAAAAAGTTATCACCTTAGATATTAAACTAATTTTGGTAATTTCAATGAAATACAAAAATTATACTACAATACACTCAATTTTGAGGAAGCTGGGTAATCTATAAACTTAACTATATGTGTGTAAGTCTGGTTAATTATATAGGGGAAACTGGGAGACAGCTGCAAATTAGAATTTGAGAACACAAAGCAGCAATTAGACTAAAATATAACCAGTTTAAATGGTTTAAGCATTGTGAGGAATTTGGATCTGTTATTACTAAAAGTAATGTTAGAATCATCTATAGAGAAGGATTTGTATTTTCATAAATTTAAAGAACATATGACAATATACATGCAGATAACACTATAAATTTAAATAATAGAATTGAGATAGAGGGTGTGTGAATTGATGTCATGCAGAATAAAATGTGACTAAACTTGTGACTAAACTAATGCCAGTCAATTGATGATATACAACTAGCAGAAAGTTTATAAATTGTTTTATTTGTTTCAAAGAAAAAGATCAGTTTGTAAGTTTGTTTTTTATATTATTTGTAAGATCTAAATCACATGTTATATTTTTAGCCTGAAGAGAATTAATGTATGAGAAAGCATTCACTTAAAATGTATTGCTTGATAAAAATAAATAATTTTGTTATGAGTTTTTCATTGACATATGTTCTATATCTCTAAGTTCAAGGGGGTAGAAACAAACTGAATATTTTTATGTTGATTTAGTGAATGTCTCTTCAATCCGAAAAAATCTTTCCGGTAGACTACCTCACAGCCAATTCAGGTTATAAACTCCTTTTATTGTTCTTTACAGATGCATTTCAAGCTAGATTAATTTACTAGCTCCTCCTCAGTGCTACAAAATAAATTAAATTATAAAATTGATTAAAAACAATTCGAATGTTACAGAAAATGATACTCAAATTGTTTTTTTATCAATTTAATTTATTTTGTAGCACAGAGAAGGAGCTAGTAAATTAATCTAGCTCGAAAAGCATCTGTAAAGAATAATAAAAGGAGTTTATAACCTGAATTGGCTGTGAGGTAGTCTACCGGAAAGATTTTTTCAGATTGAAGAGACATTTGCTAAATCAACATAAAAATATTCAGTTTGTTTCTACCCCCTTGAACTTAGAGATATAGAACATATGTCAATGAAAAACTCATAACAAAATTATTTATTTTTATCAAGCAATACATTTTAAGTGAATGCTTTCTCATACATTAATTCTCTTCAGGCTAAAAATATAACATGTGATTTAGATCTTACAAATAATATAAAAAACAAACTTACAAACTGATCTTTTTCTTTGAAACAAATAAAACAATTTATAAACTTTCTGCTAGTTGTATATCATCAATTGACTGGCATTAGTTTAGTCACAAGTTTAGTCACATTTTATTCTGCATGACATCAATTCACACACCCTCTATCTCAATTCTATTATTTAAATTTATAGTGTTATCTGCATGTATATTGTCATATGTTCTTTAAATTTATGAAAATACAAATCCTTCTCTATAGATGATTCTAACATTACTTTTAGTAATAACAGATCCAAATTCCTCACAATGCTTAAACCATTTAAACTGGTTATATTTTAGTCTAATTGCTGCTTTGTGTTCTCAAATTCTAATTTGCAGCTGTCTCCCAGTTTCCCCTATATAATTAACCAGACTTACACACATATAGTTAAGTTTATAGATTACCCAGCTTCCTCAAAATTGAGTGTATTGTAGTATAATTTTTGTATTTCATTGAAATTACCAAAATTAGTTTAATATCTAAGGTGATAACTTTTTGGTTATTTAGTTATTGTTTATAATTATTTGCTTTCTGTCCTATTTTTCAATTAATCTTCTTAATAGCTACTTTTGAATTTGCTATGAAAAGACAAGAATATGTGAGATAAAACCACTAATAGGTCCAAAATTTACATATTAATTTAATAAAAACTCAGTAAACTTTCCTATTGTAAACTGTGGTATGATAAGTCTTTCAAATTCATAACAATTTCAAAGGTAGCTATTAAGAAGATTAATTAGTTATTACTGTTAACTTTTTATTTGATTTTAGTATATTATATATAATTAGTTATATGACTGAATATATAAAATTATCATCATTGTAATATATAACAGAAAACATATGATAGCTATTTAACAATAATTTTAAGACTGTTGTCAGTTTATTAAAAATGCAAGAATGTAAAATACTTAACATTCATTTTGTAAAATTGCTTTATTAAATGTTTGATATTATTTTATATTTTTGCTAAAATTCATCAGCCTAAGAAAATTATTATTAAATATTACTATTAAATTATGAATACTTAAACAGAATAATATAAAACGTAAAAATTTACTTATGCTATTTTGTTTTATACTTTTAATAGTAATCAATTAAACATAGTGTAATATATTATTTTTATGTGTTTGATAAATTCATTTTGATTTTTTAATTACAAAAAATATCTTCATTTATATTAATTTATTAATTATAGATAAAGCAGTAGTTTTATATTACTTTTACTTTAATATAAATATTGAATAAAATTCCTTTTTACCTTTTTCTCTAGCTGTCTGACCCATACTATACTGTTAATAATTTCAGGCATATTTGTAAGCTGAGGTAAATTTTCATTATTTCCTTTAATACAATTAGAAAATTCTTGACGTACATTTGCAATGTATTCTAAAAGTTGACCAAGAAGCATTTCTCTAAATAAAAGAAAAGTATACATGACTTTTCTGACATATTTCCTTAACTCTATTCATTTTAATTTTGTTAGTTAGGTTTTACTTTTTCAAATTGCTGAAATACATTTAAAAAGTTAATATTAATATAGATTGTAACAAAAATTCAAATGCAGGAAATTTTCTAATTAATGAATATCAGGAAATCAATATTTTGAGCATCTGATACCCCTGTGTAAGGAGAATTCTATGTACAGAGAATAACAACAAATGATCTGTTACAACTTTACAACAACTATTTCTAAAATATATTTAGAAATAGTTATTTAATAAAACATAAAAAAAAACTAAAAATGTATGACAAATACTTAATTCTAAGCATTTTTCACTGGGAAAGTTACACATCTTGTTTCTAGATTTTTTATTCTTAAAACTATTGTACATATTAGCTATATAATAAATGATGTAAAAAATGTTCTTATATAGTAAAATTCACTCAGACACAAAAAGAGGCTTAAAAGTGATATAACTTTTGAATCTTTTATATTTGAAATTTTTAATATAAAATGGCTGTGGCTATCTATTTTATTCAAGTTTTAATTATCTGAGTAGTATTGGTCTATATTACTTTGGATAATCAGTATATTACTGCATTTCAATTTTTATAAATCTCTATTAAGGCCAAATGATCTGCCATCAGACTATAATATGATTACTATTTAAGAGATGACACCTCTATGCAAAATTAATATTTAATTATTAAATAGTAGCTATGTTATAATACACTATAATCAGGCAGATCATTTGGCCTTAATCAAAAATTGGGTTAATGGATGTTTATATTTGTATAAATCTCTATTTCATTCAAAATCAAAGATGGCTTATTTTTTGAAATTTAAAAGATCGTTAATTTTGTTCATTCCTAACAGAAATATTAAATTTATGAAAATTTTAAAATAATTACATTTATTGATTACTATAAATATTGCAAAAAGCCAACTTTTCTTTCTAGATTGTATGAAATTTTGTTCAAATAGAATTTATTTTTTCAGTTTCCATTATAAGTTTCTATTTTTAGGTAATGTGGAATCCAGAACTCAAACTCTAAATCTGCCTTTATCTTGGCAATTAATATAAAAAAATTAAGAACAATCTTGATTTTTTATAATCATTGTGCCTAGATTAAAAAAAAATTACACATAAAAACTGTCTTCTAACACATTTAAACTCATAAAACATTTTATTTTCTATAATATCAAATACAGGAATGATGAATATCAAAGATGGGAATAAATACTTGGATAATTCTTGAATAGTAAATGGAACCTCATGCTATGAATCACATAAATGCTAATTTACTTTAAAAGCTAAAAATTGATGATTATTTCTAACAAATTTATGTTTGAAAATTTCAAGTGTCTTTTATATAAGTTAATCTTACTATGCAATTAAATAATGTAAATTTTTCCCCTACTTTTAGCAGTTAAAAAGTTGATGATGTTTAATTCCAAAGATTAGATAAAGGTTATCAATTTATTATTATTAATTTATACATAGAAATATTTCTATTTTTAAATTTTAAATTTTCAAAAGTTTTCTAAATCATTTGAAAGGATTCTTATATACATAATAATTCAAAAAAATTTCCAAAAATGATTTTGTCAGATTTAATAATCAAGTAACTTTTTATCATTGTCAAACATTATGATTAAAATAATTAGTAATAATAAAGTAGTGAAAATTAAAGTTAGTTCTCTGTTGAAAAATCAAAGATTATTAATATACGTCAATTAAAATAAAAAACTATAACCATAAAACAATTTATTTCTTTTTTATTGTCACTCATTTTCTTAAATTATTAAATAATTGTTGTTCTTGTATAATTATACATATGAAACATTAATATTCTAAGAGTAAAATTATGAAATTTATTTTTTCATTTATAGTTTTTCTGTAAATTATATAGTCTTTAAGATAAAATCTTGAAATTAATTAATCAATTTAAATATTAAATATATATTACCTTTCAGGAGTTAATTCATTTTGGATTCCTGGCCTTTTAATTAATTCTTCATATCTTTTAAACTGCTGTATTAACTAGTATAGATTTAAACAATTATGTATATATTATTATTAAATGAATTAAAGCAAATTCTATAAAAAGGAACAAAAAATTAAAATATAGTATATATTTGCAGTTTCTAAAACATTTTAAATAAACTTATGCAATCTCAATTAGTACAATGAAAAAAAAATTGTATTTTGATATCTTTAAAGTTTTTTAGTGTTTCATATTATTTATATTTCTGTTTAGAAAGTTCAATAAATTTATTAATTAATAAACTAAAATTGACAAGATAATTTATTTCAACTTTTTTAAAATTATATATCAAATTAAAATTAATTGTGATATACAAAATTGAAAAACTTTTTAAAATGTAAATTTAGTGTAAAAATCATAATTTGTTTTGGTTTTCATTAAAGATATATTTTGTATCATGTAATGAACAATAAATTTGAGAAAATGTAATAATTTAATTTCTATGTTTCAAATTTAAAAAATTCTATAATAAATAAAATACATGTATTTTTATAATTAAATGATTCATCAAAATAAAAGTATTTTTATTTCTGTACATTAAGATTGATTTATTTCCCATTATTATATTTATTAACTATAATTAATAGATTACCTGCAAGACATTATTTTGAGTTGTTTGTAATTGCATTCTAAGTTTATTAGCAACTCTTTTTTCAGCAGGAAAAAGTTCATCTTCATATCTTTTTATGGCTGACTTCCATATTTGATCTGTGTATGAATTATACTGAAGAGGATTCAAATCTTTAAACACTAAAAAAACTTTATTCATTTGTAATTCATTTTGTTCTTCAAGACTAAGAAGTTTTGTTAATTGATAATGTACAGCTCTCAGATCTAAAATCTAAAAAACATTACAAAGGATAAAATAAGCATCATATATTGAACATTAAAACAAAATAAATGAAAACATTTAATTTTTAAGTTAAAATATATATATTTTTTTTTATCGTTATTAACCGAGGAAACCAAGGACATTCAAAAAGTAAGTTTGATAAATGATTTATAAAGAGATTGTTCTTGTTATTGTAAAAAAAACCTCTCTCTCAATAAATAGGATTGATAAATTTTAAATGGATTAATGAATCATCCTTTATCCAGAATACTCTCACCAAACATAGGACCTTTTTCCACTCTCATTGTCCAGTCATGATCCCTTTCATTCCAAAAATCAAGTTTAAAAATTATCCTTTCATTTCAATATCTGACTGGGACTGAGATTATATGACCTTACAAATCCATATAGACCAACATTTTTCTGTTTGTTCATACTGTCATCATATATTCACTTACAATAATGCCACTGCTTATGCCTATGGCACAGGTATATATTTTATCATTATTACAACAAATGACTGTATCATCAAACTATATAATGCAGATTCTAATTGCTATAAACAGATATTCTGTCTAATAATTAGTGATTACATTCAACATTTTTTAAACACAACAAAGCACATTGTGAATAGGCTTAACAATAACATCAAGTTGTATATTTAAACATAAACAAATGAAAGGTGAAATAAAGCTAATGAGAAAATATTAAATATTAACAGTATGCAAATTTTCTTAATAAAAATGCCAACAAACTGAAAAATAAAGTAATTTCTCATGCTTTTACTATAAGAGGTAATTTGCTTTTGGTTTTGTGAATTTTTTTCTAAATTATTAAATCAAAACCTGTTGTAGATAGTTACAGATAACTTAAATGTTATGTAATGTTCACATAGAGAACATAAGTTTGTTTAGTTTGAAAAGATAACTGAAGTTACATAAGCAAGTCCAAAGTGATATTCAAATAAAGATGTTCAATTTTTGTTATACAGACTATACAAATTCTTATGCATTGTCCAGCCAACTCAGCCAAGATTATCAATATGAGTAGACATAAATAAACTAAACCAGTCTATTTGTAAAATAGGGGTTTTTTTCAGATATGGAAGGAAATATTTATGTGTAAAGGACTGTTTTCAGAAGAAGAAAAGTACTTTATGTGGCATGTGTTTTTCTTCCAAGACAAACTGATCTTTTCTTTTAAGTAGGGCAGTAATTTAGGAATTGATGAGGCTTTCTTTTTGATGTAGAAACCATGGACAATCCATGGTTTCTACATCAAAAAGAAAGCCTCATCACAACCAAAGCTATCTAATGCCATTGTTTCCAGAATGTCTTTCTTTGGATGCTGAAGTAAAATTTTGCTCATTGTCATTGCCTGCTTTTTGGCAATTCTTTTTTATTTTCAACAATGATACTCTAGAAATTTGATTCAAACAGTTTGTGGAATGAGCAACAGGAATAATAAAATCACCATTTTTTGCTTTCCTTTTGCTGAATTGAATGTTTTTTGTTCCACTGTGAAAGTATCTGTTATGAGATGTACCTCCATGGTAGAACAAAGAAGCCTTAAAAAGTATATGACAAGACAAAGTAAATCTCATACTAAATTCACTTCTAGCAACTAATGAGCACTTTAGCAAAGCTTCTTTTCTACCTAATACCTTCCAAGATGAGTCCAAGACAAGACAAGAAATGCCTATCATTGACATTTTGCCATCTCTCTTGGCATATCTATGCTGGCTGAGTTATATTGTAGTTTTTTAACATTAACTATATATTGTATTAATTCTTATGAAAACTTTTCTAAAAAGAAATCATTATGAAATTCAAAACTTATTTAAATAATTTCAAATAGCAGGTATTTTTATAGATAAAATTTACTTTTCATAATTATATGATAAAAAATACATTTTTACCTGAAGTAATCTTTCTGAAAATTTTACAATGTATTTTGGAATAAATGCACTTTTCTTCCATGGATGATTTCTAAAATTTGGCCAAAAAATTGTAGTTAATTTTTGACAAATATCTTGCCAAGTTTCACATAAATCAATTGCTTGATGAAGATAATCTTCAATAACAGAAAATGACTGCTCCCATAATCCTAAATGACTAAGCTTCTTCTGAATATGAATAGCAACTGCATTACCTAAAATAAAAATTAATAAAGAATAAAATTAAAGATAAACTTAATGTTCAANAATCAGTTAAATGTAATTTTCTCAATTTCTAATCATCATTTATCAATGAATTTATTTCTGTAACACAAGAAAAAATTTACACAGATTCTTAAAAAGTTTATTAACTTACCCCAAGGATTTTTCTTTGATACCAAGCTGAATTTCTCTGCACCAATTACCAAATTGTTCTTTATGATATTCATGAAATTCACCCATTACCTCTTCCAATTCTTTAGAAAAATTCTGATAACTTGACAAATCTTTCAATAATACCTGTGCTATCTTTCTAATATCAGTTAACTGAAAAGTAATGTTTTAATAAATTTTAACATAATTTTGAAAATATTTTATATAACTTTAAATATAGACAAATTATAAAGGAAAAATACAAAAATCAAAAATTAACTACATATCATTTTATTTATTTAAATTAACTCATTGAATTAATGAGTAAATAAAATAAATAAATAAATAAGGAAATAAATAAATTATTATAATAATATAATAGCAATCAACTTTAAAAATTTATCAAATGTAATCTTATTTCTTACTATAGCTTAAAAACCAAACTTAAACTTTAAAAACTAAAAATATTCATGTTCTGAAATTTCCAATGGTTTAGCTGTTTTTAATGTNATTTAATTGTAATAGTTTAAAATTTTAATTTGTTATGATGCACTCTGAACCAATTATGGTGTCATAATAAAACAACAAAAACAAATGTTTTTGAACCCCTTCTGGGCTCTGCATCAGGTTCTTAACCATATTTTATTATCACACTGTAATTGGTTCAGTGTGTGTCTTTATAATTTCAGTGTGGTGAGTGGTTATTTCAATTTGTTAGTTTAGTACTAACCAATAATATCTAATAAATGTTCCATTCTGTCCTGAGGATATGGAGGAGAATATTCTTCTTGTTTCCAGATATCATCTAACACAGTAAAAACTATATCAAAGAAATCTTTACATTCAACTAATGATAATGAGTTTAAATTAGAAAAACCATTTTCTAATTGATTAAAGATTTCATAAAAATAACTAGCCCTTTGTTTTTCAGAATCACTTTTTCCATTAATTGATTTATCTGCCCAATATTTAAATTCATCTAATGGTGTTTGAATTTCTGGAAAAAAAAATTTATAAAATCAAGTAAATCATGTAAATTCATATTTATAGTATATACATATTATATGTTAATATGTTAATTNATCTTTCTAATATCAGTTAACTGAAAAGTAATGTTTTAATAAATTTTAACATAATTTTGAAAATATTTTATATAACTTTAAATATAGACAAATTATAAAGGAAAAATACAAAAATCAAAAATTAACTACATATCATTTTATTTATTTAAATTAACTCATTGAATTAATGAGTAAATAAAATAAATAAATAAATAAGGAAATAAATAAATTATTATAATAATATAATAGCAATCAACTTTAAAAATTTATCAAATGTAATCTTATTTCTTACTATAGCTTAAAAACCAAACTTAAACTTTAAAAACTAAAAATATTCATGTTCTGAAATTTCCAATGGTTTAGCTGTTTTTAATGTTGATTTAGTGAATGTCTCTTCAATCCGAAAAAATCTTTCCGGTAGACTACCTCACAGCCAATTCAGGTTATAAACTCCTTTTATTGTTCTTTACAGATGCATTTCAAGCTAGATTAATTTACTAGCTCCTCCTCAGTGCTACAAAATAAATTAAATTATAAAATTGATTAAAAACAATTCGAATGTTACAGAAAATGATACTCAAATTGTTTTTTTATCAATTTAATTTATTTTGTAGCACAGAGAAGGAGCTAGTAAATTAATCTAGCTCGAAAAGCATCTGTAAAGAATAATAAAAGGAGTTTATAACCTGAATTGGCTGTGAGGTAGTCTACCGGAAAGATTTTTTCAGATTGAAGAGACATTTGCTAAATCAACATAAAAATATTCAGTTTGTTTCTACCCCCTTGAACTTAGAGATATAGAACATATGTCAATGAAAAACTCATAACAAAATTATTTATTTTTATCAAGCAATACATTTTAAGTGAATGCTTTCTCATACATTAATTCTCTTCAGGCTAAAAATATAACATGTGATTTAGATCTTACAAATAATATAAAAAACAAACTTACAAACTGATCTTTTTCTTTGAAACAAATAAAACAATTTATAAACTTTCTGCTAGTTGTATATCATCAATTGACTGGCATTAGTTTAGTCACAAGTTTAGTCACATTTTATTCTGCATGACATCAATTCACACACCCTCTATCTCAATTCTATTATTTAAATTTATAGTGTTATCTGCATGTATATTGTCATATGTTCTTTAAATTTATGAAAATACAAATCCTTCTCTATAGATGATTTTAACATTACTTTTAGTAATAACAGATCCAAATTCCTCACAATGCTTAAACCATTTAAACTGGTTATATTTTAGTCTAATTGCTGCTTTGTGTTCTCAAATTCTAATTTGCAGCTGTCTCCCAGTTTCCCCTATATAATTAACCAGACTTACACACATATAGTTAAGTTTATAGATTACCCAGCTTCCTCAAAATTGAGTGTATTGTAGTATAATTTTTGTATTTCATTGAAATTACCAAAATTAGTTTAATATCTAAGGTGATAACTTTTTGGTTATTTAGTTATTGTTTATAATTATTTGCTTTCTGTCCTATTTTTCAATTAATCTTCTTAATAGCTACTTTTGAATTTGCTATGAAAAGACAAGAATATGTGAGATAAAACCACTAATAGGTCCAAAATTTACATATTAATTTAATAAAAACTCAGTAAACTTTCCTATTGTAAACTGTGGTATGATAAGTCTTTCAAATTCATAACAATTTCAAAGGTAGCTATTAAGAAGATTAATTAGTTATTACTGTTAACTTTTTATTTGATTTTAGTATATTATATATAATTAGTTATATGACTGAATATATAAAATTATCATCATTGTAATATATAACAGAAAACATATGATAGCTATTTAACAATAATTTTAAGACTGTTGTCAGTTTATTAAAAATGCAAGAATGTAAAATACTTAACATTCATTTTGTAAAATTGCTTTATTAAATGTTTGATATTATTTTATATTTTTGCTAAAATTCATCAGCCTAAGAAAATTATTATTAAATATTACTATTAAATTATGAATACTTAAACAGAATAATATAAAACGTAAAAATTTACTTATGCTATTTTGTTTTATACTTTTAATAGTAATCAATTAAACATAGTGTAATATATTATTTTTATGTGTTTGATAAATTCATTTTGATTTTTTAATTACAAAAAATATCTTCATTTATATTAATTTATTAATTATAGATAAAGCAGTAGTTTTATATTACTTTTACTTTAATATAAATATTGAATAAAATTCCTTTTTACCTTTTTCTCTAGCTGTCTGACCCATACTATACTGTTAATAATTTCAGGCATATTTGTAAGCTGAGGTAAATTTTCATTATTTCCTTTAATACAATTAGAAAATTCTTGACGTACATTTGCAATGTATTCTAAAAGTTGACCAAGAAGCATTTCTCTAAATAAAAGAAAAGTATACATGACTTTTCTGACATATTTCCTTAACTCTATTCATTTTAATTTTGTTAGTTAGGTTTTACTTTTTCAAATTGCTGAAATACATTTAAAAAGTTAATATTAATATAGATTGTAACAAAAATTCAAATGCAGGAAATTTTCTAATTAATGAATATCAGGAAATCAATATTTTGAGCATCTGATACCCCTGTGTAAGGAGAATTCTATGTACAGAGAATAACAACAAATGATCTGTTACAACTTTACAACAACTATTTCTAAAATATATTTAGAAATAGTTATTTAATAAAACATAAAAAAAAACTAAAAATGTATGACAAATACTTAATTCTAAGCATTTTTCACTGGGAAAGTTACACATCTTGTTTCTAGATTTTTTATTCTTAAAACTATTGTACATATTAGCTATATAATAAATGATGTAAAAAATGTTCTTATATAGTAAAATTCACTCAGACACAAAAAGAGGCTTAAAAGTGATATAACTTTTGAATCTTTTATATTTGAAATTTTTAATATAAAATGGCTGTGGCTATCTATTTTATTCAAGTTTTAATTATCTGAGTAGTATTGGTCTATATTACTTTGGATAATCAGTATATTACTGCATTTCAATTTTTATAAATCTCTATTAAGGCCAAATGATCTGCCATCAGACTATAATATGATTACTATTTAAGAGATGACACCTCTATGCAAAATTAATATTTAATTATTTAATATTTAATTATTAAATAGTAGCTATGTTATAATACACTATAATCAGGCAGATCATTTGGCCTTAATCAAAAATTGGGTTAATGGATGTTTATATTTGTATAAATCTCTATTTCATTCAAAATCAAAGATGGCTTATTTTTTGAAATTTAAAAGATCGTTAATTTTGTTCATTCCTAACAGAAATATTAAATTTATGAAAATTTTAAAATAATTACATTTATTGATTACTATAAATATTGCAAAAAGCCAACTTTTCTTTCTAGATTGTATGAAATTTTGTTCAAATAGAATTTATTTTTTCAGTTTCCATTATAAGTTTCTATTTTTAGGTAATGTGGAATCCAGAACTCAAACTCTAAATCTGCCTTTATCTTGGCAATTAATATAAAAAAATTAAGAACAATCTTGATTTTTTATAATCATTGTGCCTAGATTAAAAAAAAATTACACATAAAAACTGTCTTCTAACACATTTAAACTCATAAAACATTTTATTTTCTATAATATCAAATACAGGAATGATGAATATCAAAGATGGGAATAAATACTTGGATAATTCTTGAATAGTAAATGGAACCTCATGCTATGAATCACATAAATGCTAATTTACTTTAAAAGCTAAAAATTGATGATTATTTCTAACAAATTTATGTTTGAAAATTTCAAGTGTCTTTTATATAAGTTAATCTTACTATGCAATTAAATAATGTAAATTTTTCCCCTACTTTTAGCAGTTAAAAAGTTGATGATGTTTAATTCCAAAGATTAGATAAAGGTTATCAATTTATTATTATTAATTTATACATAGAAATATTTCTATTTTTAAATTTTAAATTTTCAAAAGTTTTCTAAATCATTTGAAAGGATTCTTATATACATAATAATTCAAAAAAATTTCCAAAAATGATTTTGTCAGATTTAATAATCAAGTAACTTTTTATCATTGTCAAACATTATGATTAAAATAATTAGTAATAATAAAGTAGTGAAAATTAAAGTTAGTTCTCTGTTGAAAAATCAAAGATTATTAATATACGTCAATTAAAATAAAAAACTATAACCATAAAACAATTTATTTCTTTTTTATTGTCACTCATTTTCTTAAATTATTAAATAATTGTTGTTCTTGTATAATTATACATATGAAACATTAATATTCTAAGAGTAAAATTATGAAATTTATTTTTTCATTTATAGTTTTTCTGTAAATTATATAGTCTTTAAGATAAAATCTTGAAATTAATTAATCAATTTAAATATTAAATATATATTACCTTTCAGGAGTTAATTCATTTTGGATTCCTGGCCTTTTAATTAATTCTTCATATCTTTTAAACTGCTGTATTAACTAGTATAGATTTAAACAATTATGTATATATTATTATTAAATGAATTAAAGCAAATTCTATAAAAAGGAACAAAAAATTAAAATATAGTATATATTTGCAGTTTCTAAAACATTTTAAATAAACTTATGCAATCTCAATTAGTACAATGAAAAAAAAATTGTATTTTGATATCTTTAAAGTTTTTTAGTGTTTCATATTATTTATATTTCTGTTTAGAAAGTTCAATAAATTTATTAATTAATAAACTAAAATTGACAAGATAATTTATTTCAACTTTTTTAAAATTGTATATCAAATTAAAATTAATTGTGATATACAAAATTGAAAAACTTTTTAAAATGTAAATTTAGTGTAAAAATCATAATTTGTTTTGGTTTTCATTAAAGATATATTTTGTATCATGTAATGAACAATAAATTTGAGAAAATGTAATAATTTAATTTCTATGTTTCAAATTTAAAAAATTCTATAATAAATAAAATACATGTATTTTTATAATTAAATGATTCATCAAAATAAAAGTATTTTTATTTCTGTACATTAAGATTGATTTATTTCCCATTATTATATTTATTAACTATAATTAATAGATTACCTGCAAGACATTATTTTGAGTTGTTTGTAATTGCATTCTAAGTTTATTAGCAACTCTTTTTTCAGCAGGAAAAAGTTCATCTTCATATCTTTTTATGGCTGACTTCCATATTTGATCTGTGTATGAATTATACTGAAGAGGATTCAAATCTTTAAACACTAAAAAAACTTTATTCATTTGTAATTCATTTTGTTCTTCAAGACTAAGAAGTTTTGTTAATTGATAATGTACAGCTCTCAGATCTAAAATCTAAAAAACATTACAAAGGATAAAATAAGCATCATATATTGAACATTAAAACAAAATAAATGAAAACATTTAATTTTTAAGTTAAAATATATATATATTTTTTTATCGTTATTAACCGAGGAAACCAAGGACATTCAAAAAGTAAGTTTGATAAATGATTTATAAAGAGATTGTTCTTGTTATTGTAAAAAAAACCTCTCTCTCAATAAATAGGATTGATAAATTTTAAATGGATTAATGAATCATCCTTTATCCAGAATACTCTCACCAAACATAGGACCTTTTTCCACTCTCATTGTCCAGTCATGATCCCTTTCATTCCAAAAATCAAGTTTAAAAATTATCCTTTCATTTCAATATCTGACTGGGACTGAGATTATATGACCTTACAAATCCATATAGACCAACATTTTTCTGTTTGTTCATACTGTCATCATATATTCACTTACAATAATGCCACTGCTTATGCCTATGGCACAGGTATATATTTTATCATTATTACAACAAATGACTGTATCATCAAACTATATAATGCAGATTCTAATTGCTATAAACAGATATTCTGTCTAATAATTAGTGATTACATTCAACATTTTTTAAACACAACAAAGCACATTGTGAATAGGCTTAACAATAACATCAAGTTGTATATTTAAACATAAACAAATGAAAGGTGAAATAAAGCTAATGAGAAAATATTAAATATTAACAGTATGCAAATTTTCTTAATAAAAATGCCAACAAACTGAAAAATAAAGTAATTTCTCATGCTTTTACTATAAGAGGTAATTTGCTTTTGGTTTTGTGAATTTTTTTCTAAATTATTAAATCAAAACCTGTTGTAGATAGTTACAGATAACTTAAATGTTATGTAATGTTCACATAGAGAACATAAGTTTGTTTAGTTTGAAAAGATAACTGAAGTTACATAAGCAAGTCCAAAGTGATATTCAAATAAAGATGTTCAATTTTTGTTATACAGACTATACAAATTCTTATGCATTGTCCAGCCAACTCAGCCAAGATTATCAATATGAGTAGACATAAATAAACTAAACCAGTCTATTTGTAAAATAGGGGTTTTTTTCAGATATGGAAGGAAATATTTATGTGTAAAGGACTGTTTTCAGAAGAAGAAAAGTACTTTATGTGGCATGTGTTTTTCTTCCAAGACAAACTGATCTTTTCTTTTAAGTAGGGCAGTAATTTAGGAATTGATGAGGCTTTCTTTTTGATGTAGAAACCATGGACAATCCATGGTTTCTACATCAAAAAGAAAGCCTCATCACAACCAAAGCTATCTAATGCCATTGTTTCCAGAATGTCTTTCTTTGGATGCTGAAGTAAAATTTTGCTCATTGTCATTGCCTGCTTTTTGGCAATTCTTTTTTATTTTCAACAATGATACTCTAGAAATTTGATTCAAACAGTTTGTGGAATGAGCAACAGGAATAATAAAATCACCATTTTTTGCTTTCCTTTTGCTGAATTGAATGTTTTTTGTTCCACTGTGAAAGTATCTGTTATGAGATGTACCTCCATGGTAGAACAAAGAAGCCTTAAAAAGTATATGACAAGACAAAGTAAATCTCATACTAAATTCACTTCTAGCAACTAATGAGCACTTTAGCAAAGCTTCTTTTCTACCTAATACCTTCCAAGATGAGTCCAAGACAAGACAAGAAATGCCTATCATTGACATTTTGCCATCTCTCTTGGCATATCTATGCTGGCTGAGTTATATTGTAGTTTTTTAACATTAACTATATATTGTATTAATTCTTATGAAAACTTTTCTAAAAAGAAATCATTATGAAATTCAAAACTTATTTAAATAATTTCAAATAGCAGGTATTTTTATAGATAAAATTTACTTTTCATAATTATATGATAAAAAATACATTTTTACCTGAAGTAATCTTTCTGAAAATTTTACAATGTATTTTGGAATAAATGCACTTTTCTTCCATGGATGATTTCTAAAATTTGGCCAAAAAATTGTAGTTAATTTTTGACAAATATCTTGCCAAGTTTCACATAAATCAATTGCTTGATGAAGATAATCTTCAATAACAGAAAATGACTGCTCCCATAATCCTAAATGACTAAGCTTCTTCTGAATATGAATAGCAACTGCATTACCTAAAATAAAAATTAATAAAGAATAAAATTAAAGATAAACTTAATGTTCAAAGAATTATTACTTAATTACTATTAGTAAAATAAATTAACATTAAAATTACCATTAGTAAAATTATTATAACTAAAATCTTTCAATGGATAATTGCATCAAAGTAGAAAATTAATTATTCAGCTACTTAAATAAAAAATAACTCATAAATGTCATAAAAAATCTATATACATTTATGAGATATACATACATTCCTTCAATTAATTAGTTAGATGAATCATTTCTAGTTTTAGATATACTGAATTATTGATAAATTTATTCAATATATATTTCATTATTTAACTTATCTTGATTCTTCAAATATCTATATATATATATATTATGGATAATTATAAATAGTAAAAATATATTTAATAGCAGAAGGTAGAAAATTTAATTATTCAGCTAATTAAAAGCCATTAAAATTAAATATGAATTAATATTTGAATAATTTATATTTATTCATATTTAATTGTAATAGTTTAAAATTTTAATTTGTTATGATGCACTCTGAACCAATTATGGTGTCATAATAAAACAACAAAAACAAATGTTTTTGAACCCCTTCTGGGCTCTGCATCAGGTTCTTAACCATATTTTATTATCACACTGTAATTGGTTCAGTGTGTGTCTTTATAATTTCAGTGTGGTGAGTGGTTATTTCAATTTGTTAGTTTAGTACTAACCAATAATATCTAATAAATGTTCCATTCTGTCCTGAGGATATGGAGGAGAATATTCTTCTTGTTTCCAGATATCATCTAACACAGTAAAAACTATATCAAAGAAATCTTTACATTCAACTAATGATAATGAGTTTAAATTAGAAAAACCATTTTCTAATTGATTAAAGATTTCATAAAAATAACTAGCCCTTTGTTTTTCAGAATCACTTTTTCCATTAATTGATTTATCTGCCCAATATTTAAATTCATCTAATGGTGTTTGAATTTCTGGAAAAAAAAATTTATAAAATCAAGTAAATCATGTAAATTCATATTTATAGTATATACATATTATATGTTAATATGTTAATTAATTAACTAGTACTAATCAATCAATAATCAACTAATAAAATTTTCTTTTTCTCCTCTAGATAAAATTTTTTGTATTACATTAATAAATTCCATAGATTTAATAAATCCATTTTGACTAAACTATTTAATTATTTATTGTTATTTTTGTTAACTAATTGATATTTAATGATTCCATCTTTAATGTAATCAATATAAAGCAACAATATATATTCATAACTTAATACATAATCATTCAATAACAATTAATTCATCATTCTTGTTAATAATTTATATTAATTATCAATATAATATTATTATTGATATATTTAAAAATACAATTTTACTACTTTTATATATTTACCAGATAAAGACTTGTTTTGATGTACTTTAACATTGGGATCTGTTTGTCTAACAACTGTACCAAGACCAGCTTCTAAATCACATAATAAGTTCTGTAGTTTTGGATTAAATATTTCACTCCAACGTTCATTTCTTAACAATACAGGAGCAAATACTTTTTTAACAGTGTGATAAAGTGCTGTAATAGGAGAATCAGATATGGATGAAATAAAAATGTCACTATACAAGTTATCTGGTGTGATAACATTTGGATACACCTTCACAAATATTAAGATCCTGTTCTGATTCTTTTCAGAATCCACCTATTAAAATTAAATATAAATATTTTTAGTTTTTGTTGTTAAATAATAGGGGTATTCATGAACATAGCTTTTCCTGCTATAACAGTTTTTACAGTCTTCTTAAAAGTAAAAAAAGCATAACTTCTCTTGACCTTGACTTCATTAGTACAGGTTCTGTGGCAAAAGCCAACAGTTTAAATGAAAGTTGCCTTGGAGTAAACATCCACTAATAGAGTATATTAGTGGAGTATTGACATCCACTAATAGAGGGACTATTTGTCATATTTTTAAACTTACAGAAATGGTACAAAATAACTTCTCTTAAAAGACAACAATGTTGAACAATAAAATGTCCAATAAGGATAAAATAAGAATTACAACTTTTGTAGTTAGCAATACCAAAAATTTTTAAGTTTGTTACATTCCTGAAATTGTCTGATCCAAATGCATGTTCACAATTCACAGCTTTTGTATAATTCAGATCTTCTAAATTGTGAGAAAAGCTCCCATCATGAATACCCCCTAAAATTTTCAATATTTGACTCTTAAGGATCAAGATAATGATTTGGAAATAGCCTACATATTTCAGAATTATTTTACAATTTACACACTTTTAGACAAAATCTACCACATAAAATAATATATTTTTAAATAATATTCTTACATACTTAATTTCTTTCATATTTTTAGATATTTTAACATCCTGGCATTTAAAATACATCAGTTTATTCAATTTTTAAATTCATATTTAAAATACAAAAAGCAATGTAAGAATGTTTTGAATTTCTCAGTTTAAATGTTCAAATTATATTGGTTTAAAACCTCTAAAAGTGATTGAAAGAATTTGTTTTTATAAAATGTTGGTTGCTGGAAAAGGAGCAGAAGTATGATTTATACTGTGTTCATACACAATCCAAGACTCACTTTAATCTCTATTTACTCACAATCTTGATTGCAAGTATCACCAGTCAAACGTTGAGCTGTTCACACATACAGTCCATTTGAGAAGAATCCAGCTATTGCGTGCAATGATAAAACTAACATAACTATGCAATAAGTCACAAACACCAACAAACAAAATGGAAACTGGTTACTACCTTTTTGTGCCATATATCTAACAATAGCCAGATCTTGTCATCTCTCCAAATATCTTTTTTATTTCTCTGTTGATAGCCAGACTCTTGTTCTACAGCCATCTTGTTTCTTTTCATGCATGTGGGATTGTAAGAACTCTTTTATGACTGGATCTAGTTTCAAAAACTCTCTTGTGTCAATCATGAACCTCATTTCAATCGAGATTTAAGTGATCAAGAGAGATTGCACCATGGCACAGTCACTGATCTTATCACAATCTAGATTGAAATGCTCAATGCGAACAGAGTATTACACTTAGCTAGTTCCAGCTTTAATAGAAGTGTCTTTAGCTTTAGATATAAAAATAATGAGCAATTATTTATTGTGACATCATCACAATGTGGGGCAGTAACTTTTAATCATATTTTTAATTTATTTAATATAAAATACATGCTCTCCACCTCAAATTAGTAATGTCTTGCACCTATACATCATACTTTTCCTGCTAGCAACACAGTTGTGCTGGTCATTTATCTAACTCCTTTCAGGGAAAAATTTTTGAATTGAAATAGTTCTGGTACAAACTGGAAGTTCATATGTAGTTTATTGGGGCTCCCTAAGCTTTCCATATATGGTCTTGACTTTTATCTATCTAACACAGTTCTTGAAATTTAGGAAGGACAGACAGACAGATGGACAATGGATGATTATTTAATATATTATTTCTGTATACCACTTTGTACAGAAATAATGTGTCTTAAATAATAGAGTCTATTCTCTTCATGTGTGTTACTGTATGATAAGTTTGAAACAGAAATTTTGTGCATTTTTCCAATGACTGCTACAGTTTATATACCAATTTTTATTGTATAGAATAGCTCAACTAGAGTATTTTGTTCAGTAAAAAAGTCCTTACAAACTGCAAACAATTTTGTTTTCTTACTGTTTAAACAACTTTGCATGACCTATATGTATATTTACTGCCTTTGGTAAGGTACTACTATATAAAAACAACTATTATGAACCTTAGAACTTGATTGCTTGCTATTCTCTCAATAGCTGTATGTTCTTCGGAACTTAGCATAAACTTGCTATTGATAACAAATCATACAGGAACACCCATACAAAAAAACCCTTAAAACATATAAAAACTGATTAAAAACAAGGTGTAAAGGCTTTCACTATGTTTATCAGGAAGTTTTGAGACTTCCTGAGGGTTTTAAGGATTATATGTTTTACTATCTTTATTAGTCAAATTTTTTATACGTTTTAACCAAAATATTTTTATTTTTACAGTTTTACCCCACAATTTTAATAATTAGTTATTCCACTGTCACTATAATTATTTTTAGNTCAATCAAAATATTATTACATAGGTGAGATGGGTAGAATGTTAAAAATCAGAATTAGAGAGTATATAATGGCTGTGAAGTATAGTTACACAAACTCAGCGGTCACCACACACTACAATGATGCTGGTTACGCGATCTCACTTGACAGTGTCAAAATTTCTAAAAAAGAAAAAAATATTAAAAGAAAATTTTTTGAACATATTGAAATTATTAAAATAAACTAAATTAATAGAATGACTTTAGATACTGGCATTGTCATCGGCGAGATCTGGCAACTGTTACTATCGAAACAAGAAGAGTCCGTTTTAAGATGTTCTTCTTCCCCCACCTCCTTTTTTGTTGTACCGTATAAAGTATCAGACTTTCTGATAAACATATGGTGAAAGCATTTACGCCTTGTTTTTAACCATCTTTTATTGGTTTTAAAGGTCTGTTTTTATTACCTTTATTAGTCAATTTTTTTTATACATTTTAACCAAAATATTTTTATTTTTACAGTTTTACCCCACAATTTTAATAATTAGTTATTCCACTGTCACTATAATTATTTTTAGTTTTACTAATATACATAATAAAATAAAGACTGAAGAGGGGCATAAAGCCCAAAATGCATATCTGTTGTAAATTATAGAAAATAAATCTACTTTTTCCATCAAAAGGAGTGTTCCTGTATGATTTGTTACCAATAGCAACTTTATGCTAAGTTTCTAAGAGCATACAACTATTATGAATCATTAAGAATAAGTCCGTAAGACCACTAAAATTTTGTGATAAAAATCTCTGAATTGCTCATAACCACAATATAACAGAAACAATACCACTGAAACAAATGAAAATGATGCTAGGAACACTAGTATTATTCAATTTGAATATTAAGGTGGGAACTAAAAAACATCATTCATTGTACAGAAAATTTAGATACAAGGAGTTCAGCTAGCTTTATTCAATTAAATAAACAATTTTTCATGAAAGTTTATTTCTGTTAGCATTAGTAAATTTTTAGGGAGGTTTTATTTTTTTATCCTAAATAAAAAAACAGATTTTGATAATAAATAAAATAAAAATGATTTTGATATATAAATTAAATTGATTCATCACACTCAAACTAGAAAGAAATTTTCTACATCTTTATTATATATTACAGCTTTTCTGAATGAATTAAATATTACTGAAACTAATACTACAACATTACACAAAAAATATTTTCTAGATCTTGGTTTTATGTAATTGATTAGCTGTACTTTATTCAATAATTTACAGTAAATGAATTAAAAGAGAAGAAAATTTATATTGTAAAAGAAGTTATGTAACTGGTGAAAAGCAGCAAAAATTGAAAAGCAATTAAGAAAAAAGTTTAAATCTGAAAACATTTTAAAATTAAATTTAAATCAAACTTTGATATAGTATCAGCCTTGAAAAGCATCACTGAAATATTCAGAATTTCTATGCTCTAAATATAGGCCAGCACAATTCAGCATCCCTTTTCTATCACGTCAATTTGAAATTTCACACAAATTGTATACTATTGAGATTGACTCATTCAGATTTTCATTAGATAGAATTTTTGCATAGGATTAGGTATAAGATCGAAGATGGATTAAGGAAAAAATAACTAGAAACAGAAGATTTTTTTTTCTCGATATAACATTTTATCTAAGATTTAAACAAATAATTTTTAATATNTTTCAATGACAATATTATTCTTTCATAATTGTAAAATGTTTAATAGTATATGTTCACTGATTTACAACTGTTTATAATACAAGAAGCCAGCATCATGATCAATAGCATAACTACTATGAAGCAAGGTTATGTAAGGGCCTGCAATGTTAAGAGAGTCTGCAGAAAATTAAAAGACTAAACTTTTAAATTGAAATGTACTGACAAAAACAAAAATCTTTCATCTATGATACTTTATCAGACATTTAAATAATTGTTTAAAAAGCAATAAACAATCACCATAAACCTGAGAACTAAATAAATGAGAAACAAAACACCTTACCAAAATCCAGCAACATTTTTAATGAAACTAAAAATGTTTCAATCCAGCTTGATGGATCTGCTTCACTTGTTCAAACTGAATAAAAGAATGAAATTTATTAGAATACATATTCAGTTTGAATAACAAATGTAGTAGATCCATCAAGTTGGATCAAAACATTTTTGGTTTCATTAAAAACAGTACTGGATTTTGGTAAGGTGTTTGGTTTCTCTAATACATACACTCATAATGATGTGAAGATTGTGTGTTGTTTTCTAAGTAGTCATCTTTTTTATAGTTTGGTTTCTCATTTATTATTTAGAAATTTATTTGTAAAACTATACATTATATAGATAAACTAGTTGCAATATACATTGAATTCCAGTCATATTTATAATGCTACATATGTTCATGATTGGAATGCATTCCAATTTCATATCCATTTCTAATGTAATCAATCATACAAACATATTAAACTTGTGAAGTGTAAGTAGGGTTGTCAGAATCCTTTATTTCAAAGAACAACATTTTTGTTAAACTGTACTTGTCCTTTATTAAAATTAGAAAGGACACAATTTGTTCTTAGTTTTCATTTTTCAATACCTGTATTTCTTAATGGCAGTGGCAGATCCTTATATCTATATATGGGTCTAAGCACTTTTTTTATATGTGGATCTTTTCCTATAGAAAGCTATGGTTTATCATTAAATGTTTCATATTCTAAATTAAACTAAAATTTGCAAATATTTATAATCAATATGAAAACTATAATTTTTTAGTCAAAATCCAAAAAATGTAAGTAGAATGTTTAGTTACTAACTAAAAAATCTTACAGTTTTTTTGCAGTAGGACAGGGTGGAGTAAAAATTGGAGAATGGTAACATTAATTATTTTTAGGTGTCCTTAATCCAGTCTTATCAATCTAACAACTCTAGATATAGGCAAGACATAGATACTTGGTATGACCACCTCTTTTCTAAATATGTAGAAAATTTACCAATGAATCAAATTATTGATAAGCATTTTCAATCTAGTCTAGACTATTTTTGATCCTTTGCTATTAAAATAGAATATTTAAATTCTGTTTTATATTTCTAAAAATTCTAAAAGTTATCATTATACAAGATATGATCTTAAATCTCCCAGACTGGCTTAATATAAAGAAAAAATAAAATAAATAAATAAAATAAATAAATAAAAACAAATTAAAGCTAGTTTTAAAAAACAGAAGAACTTGACTTTACTGTGAGTATGACAACAATCATGTGCAGCATCTATATTTCTAGAAAATTTGATTCAAAGTACACATAGTAACATTGTTTTGATGATTTTCAATAAAAGAATTACACAAACAATGCATTTGTTTGAAGTTTTGCTTCAGTTTGAAAATATTGGCCAATATTCTCAAGCTTCAATAAAATGTATGACAGCATTTGAATGGTACAAGAGGTTTAAAGCTAGCCACAACTCAGTCATAGATAATGTAAGATCTGAACTCCAAAAATGATAAGACAACTTAGAACTGTTGAAAATGTTAAGAATTTGATATCTGAAAATTACAGGATAATTATCAGAAAAGTTGCTGAAGAAATCAATATGTCATGTAGACTGTCCTTCAATCATTCATGAAGATCTTGATTTAAAAAGAAAAGCAAGCAAATTTAGTCCTTGGATATTCCCAAGAGCAGAAAGAGGAATGCCAAATGGTCTACCCAAACCAAATGCTCCAGATAGATGAAAATGACAAGATGTGAGCAGATAAATTGATAACCAGTAATAAAACTTGGGTTTATAGGTTGATCCAGAAACAAAATGGCAATCAACACTGATAGTTGATTATAGGCAAAGCATGTATATGGTAAGTGGTGAAACTCCATTGTGTGAGGTTTGATGACCAGGGAAGGGAAGTCAGTCAGACTCCAGTCAAGATATATGAAGAATGTAGGATGGTATATGGATGGTAGTGAACACATACTGACTTAGGCACCATTATAATTAAAACCTGTTTGTTAAAGTTTGTAAACTGGCAGCTTATAAAGTTGTCAGGGAGATACTCCTTCTCAGTCAAAGATCTTAAGTTAAAAAACATCCAAAGGTGTCTCTTCGATGTTTCCTTGGCAGTCCCAGGGTGGTGTTGTGTAAAAGTCTGGTGAATGGAGGATGATGGAGAAGCAAAGACAGGAACAATGGAACTTTGGTGAGGACAATGACACACAAAACAAAGAGAGGACTGCATGGGTCACTTTGTAATATAAAAATGACAAAAATCTGTGCTTTGTCCTTGAAATCCAGGATATTTAAAGAATTTCATCCTTGAATTTCTTACTCTAATTTGTTCCAACTTGTATTATATTATTAAACTTGTACACTACATATAGAATCTGTAAATAAACTTGAGTATGGAGGTGTGGTTTCCATCGAACCGGGATCACTATTTCGAATTGTGATACACATGGAAACCAACTCCACAAGATGGAGTTTGGAAAAGAACTTCACTAGATCTTCACTGTCCGTATAATTGCAATTAAATCATATACCGAGCAAAATTTGTTTTGTCCAAACAGGACATATTCTGAATTGGACATATTCTAAAGCAGACATATACTGAGGTACCACTGTATTTTCGAATCATTCCTTTATTATCCCTGCTCTAAATAAGTACTTTAATTTTCTGAATGAGCTAGACTAATTGATCAAAGTATATATTTTTCTTTTCTGAACAAGGAGCTGAAGTAGCTAGAACGCATACTTTTTAGTTGGAATAACTCTTCTGGAAAGGTGAAATTGAAGTGAAAATGCTGTTGAATATATGTAGATGTAGAATTTTATCATCTCCCTTTCTCCTCTTATTAAATATTTGTTAAAAATTAATTTTTTTATATTAATAAATATTAATGTAAGTTAAATATTAAAAATACTAACTGTAAAAGTATTGAGTTGTTCGGAAAGTAAGTTCGTTTTTTTCCATGGAAAAAAACACAATATTTTTATAATAAATAAATATTTTATTGAATTATATATCAACCATTTTGGTCAAATACCTGTTGTCATCATTTCTAGTAGTAGCATGATTTCACATTCATAAAAGTTTTGATCATTGCTTACAAAAAACTGATCCAAGTGATTTTTGACATTGTCATTTCAAGTAAATGTCTTACAGTTAAAAAAAATTTGTATAGACCGGAACAAGTAATAATCTGAGTGTGCTCGATCTGGCGAATATGGTTGGTGTGATAGCACGTCCCATCTAAGTTATAACAGTTTCTGACGAGTTACCAAACTTGTGTGAAATTTGACATTATCGTGGTAAAACACTACACCTGTTTTGTTGATCAATTCTGGCCGCCTTTTCTGTTTGATGATATTACTCAATTTGTTTACTCAATGGCAGTACACTTTCGAATCAATTGTTAAATTGTCTGGTAAAAGCCCAAAAAAAAAAATTTCCTTAAAATCCCACCAAAGAGAGCATCTCTCTTTAAGAACATGTGGAATCTATATATCAAGCTTTGAAACGAAACCAATTTGTTTCAAATAATCATAAACAGTTCAATTTGACAAATTTAATCTCTTAGTGATTTCATGTGTTGTTATTCGGCAGTTTGCTTCAATCAGTACCTTTATTTTGTTTTCATTGGCTTCAATTGGCCATCCAGAACGTAGTGTATCTTCAATATTAAAATTGCCAGAATGAAATTTTGTAAACCAGTTTTGGCACTGTCTTTCTCTCAACACATCATCTCCATACATGTACCACAATTTTTTTCTTACTTGAATAGCATTTTGATTTTTTGGTAATAAAAAAGCAATGGTCAAATTATAATCTAGATATTCCAGGCCCTAACCTTCAATACCCAGCCACCCCACCCCATTGTAAACTTAACCAAATCTATGATAGAAATAAAAAATTTTATACCTAAAGAACAGAGTTTTTTAAAATATTTATCTTTATAAATCTATTAATTAATAGAATTTTTAAATAAATGAGCATATTGGATTAATAATAACAAGTTTCAAAATAGTTTTGTCACTTTCACACTGGAAAACAATTTTATATTTTATTAAGCTTATTATTAAGCAATATCAAAATATAGAATATTACACAGAATAATTCAATACAAATGCTAATGTGTTTACATTAGCATTTGTATTGAATTAAATATAAAAAAATCGAATTTAAAAATCTATTTAATACAGAGCAGTAGCACATCCAGATGGGCCAAGAGGCCCTGGCATGCCCTAAAGTAAAAGGAAAAAAAACACTAATAAATTTTCCAAAAATATTTTCCTAATTAAAATTCAATTCTTTTATTTATATTATGTCATTTGTTCTATTTCTATATTACTTATGAATTAGTGGCCACATTAAGTGGAAAATTTTTGAATTCGCATTAAAAATTTTTTTATCCATTCAACTTGGCACCCCCAAATATTAAATCTTGAATGCATCACTGATATGGAAATAATGTTTCTGTAAAATCTTAGTATACAGCAAGTCCTTACTTAATATTGTTTCAGTATAACATTGTCAAGGAAAGATACAAGTACATTTGTTACCATTTACAATTATCACTGTCAAATTTTCTTTGTAAAATTGATTCTATGGGGTGGAAAATAAATGTTGGAGGTTGCAAACATGATCCCATTAGAACATTAACTGAATTACAGTATATCTGACTTATATCAACTAGCTTATGGTAAAATTGGTTTCACAACATTTTCACTTAATAGAGAGGTTGAAGCCAAAGTTTTCATTTCTAAAACATGAACGTCAAACATTGAGCGTTGCCATCCTGTAAGCCTAGAAGTTTGACAATGGCATTTGGAATGTCATTGGAATCATGCTTGACTTTCCAAATGCCATTGTCAAACTTCTGGGCTTACAGGATGGCAATGCTCACTGTTCAACATTCACATTTTAGAGATGAACCTCTCATAGTTTCCACAAACCTAGCAATGATGTTAAATGAGGACTCACTGTATATTTTTTATAAGTACAGTTTTAAGTTCTCAGGTAACATTTTAATTAAAATGAGGCAACATAAAATGATGCTAAATTTTTAATGTACAGTATATAAAAGTTTTGGATATAAATCGTTTAAAATTACCTTGTTTTGTAATATAATTTCTATTTCTTCTTTAGTTGTACCAATCTGAGCACTTAAAATAAAACAATTTTTATCGTCTAAAAAATTATTTAATGATTCTGAAGAAAATAATGACGACAACAAATATTGTTTTGATTGCAACTGAAAAAAATCTACAATGGCAGACAATATAAAGTCTTTTCTAGAATCCCCACTTGACATTGTAGAATGAAACTTTTATCTGAAATGATAAAACAATAAACTTTATAATTTGTTCATTTTAAGATATAATACAATCACCATCATTACGTAATTAAATAAGTATATATAAATAAAAAAAGTAATTCTAAATGTTTTAATCAAAATTTCACTAAATAACTATAAATAAAAAATTGTTAGACAATTACTTTTACGACATTGCACGATCAATTTCGTTTAGACACATGGCATTCCATTTTGTTGATATATGGTCGCCTAGCAACAGAAATAAATACGCGCATGACAATAGAAAATATCCGATTAAATATGTATAAAGATTTAAAAATAAAAAAATATTACAGTATTTTGATAATTATTTAAAATAATAAATTTATAATAATTAAAAGTTTTCTATATTAAATTTTAATACATTTTTTTTTTATTTATGTTTTGTTGATTGAGGTCTCTGTACGGTATTTGGCGCCATTTTGATGTGTTCTTTCCTTCTTTGAGAGGAGTAATTTGTTGACATCGCCTGTTTTCGTTAAGTAATAAAGATCTAGCTTACAAATTAATTTTGAATTGTTAGGTAAGAAGAACAACTTTAGCTATTTAATAGTGTGATATTTAATGTATAGCAATTTGATCGTGAATACTGTTGAACATATACTATTAGGCCTAAATCAAAATGATCACAACAGTTTGTAATCTGTCTAAAATAAATTATATGTCAGATTCGGTAAATAACTATTTGATTTTAAATCACGTTAATATTTTAATCGCATGTTAAAGTTTACAGTGATCAGTTAATGCTAATTTAATTAAATTAACATTTACTTTATATTCATATACAAAGTAAAAATTAGTTTGTATATATAGCATTTTGCTATCTGAAATAATAATTTCATAATAAAATAATAATATAATTAGTGTTATATCTTAATTGAATTGTGTATTTTTTAAAGTATTTAAAAATTTTTAGTTTAAAAGAAGTATTTATTGTCATTTCTTAATTGATGTTTTTTTGAAAGTTCTCATATTAAATCTATAAATATTATTGCAATTTTTAAAATTATCAGCAATTTAAGAAATATTAAAAATATATTAATATATTTTGATTTTTTTTTGTAAAATATAGACACATTAGTATTAAGGCCTATGAGTGGCCAAGTGGTTCTGGTTCTGTTCCCTAAACATGGAGTTCAATTGTGGGTTGGCCATGTGGAGCTTTCCGGGTTTTCTCCACATCTGTAACACCTGAATTTGTTTATAAACATTATTATTCTTTACTATAGTATGTTTTATAAAATCAGAAAAATTCATTTTGTACTTTTTATCAAAATAGGATAGTATGCTGAATTAATTAAAGCATATGATCTATAGTGATTTTAAAAATTTAGTTTTAAGAATTTTAAATTTATACAAATGCTACCAAAATAAATTTGTCATAGAAAAGAATAATTGTATTATTTCATAATTTATTTTGGTAAAAGTTTATCCTTACTTCATGGGCCCTTTTTTCTAATTTTGCTCTAACTTTTACATTATTTTTATTTTAACATAAAATTTGATAACTTGACTATATTAATGCCTGGCAACTTACTCAGGTCAGATGGGTCCTTACCATTATGTAACATGTCATATATCGTTGGGGTTCTCCTGTATGCAATGTCAATCTTACGTTTTTTGGCGATAGATGCATAAATGGATCTCAAGGCTGGGTTGTTCATAATCGGTATTCTTTCTACATCTATATCTTGGTTGCCTCCATGTGCCCTCGTCTGTGTTGAGGTTCATTAGTGTTCTTTTGTGGCGGTCCGAGTTTTTTGAATAAGATTGTGGTAGATTGACTATATTAAATTTAATGCACTAGTTAACTTCACAACACTGGAATGAACATAAAAAAATGCGACTCACATTAACCAATTAACTGGTGTGCATACAATTCAAAGCTTGCTAACGTTCTGTACATGCTGTTTCTTGATCAACACAGCCCCACTAGGGTCCACTTCTTGGACATAGATATTACAATTGAAGGGTCAGACATATGCACATCTATTTATTATAAACCATCTGCTATCTTCACTTATATTCCAATTGGATTGTGTGATCCTTTTCCATATAAAATAGCAGCATTCAGGGCCTTGGTTAGAAGAGCATTCACGCATTCTTTCACTCGAGCGCTAGCACAAGAAGTAAGAAGTATAGAAGGAATAGTCATGGCGCATGGTTATAACGACCTTATACAAAGATTATGTGAATGCCACAGACATATGAAAGAAGCATCCA
Source organism: Centruroides sculpturatus (assembly GCF_000671375.1). Classification (NCBI taxonomy): domain Eukaryota; kingdom Metazoa; phylum Arthropoda; class Arachnida; order Scorpiones; family Buthidae; genus Centruroides; species Centruroides sculpturatus. The sequence continues at coordinate 150,915 of NW_019385202.1, forward strand.
CCAGTTCAACCAAAGTACAGTAGAACCTCGATTATCCGGACTGATTGGGGATGAAGGTAGTCCGGATAAGGAAAAATCCGGATAATCGAAACAAATACTTTAATTTGTTTTTTAATGATAATACAATACGTTTTCTTTTCGATGACATATCGGTAATATTAAAAGTAAATACTGTATTTAAATCGTGATCAAATTTTCAAGAAACAAACGTTCGTATTGAATTTGGACTACTACTGACCAACGCTAACAGACTACCTATTGTTTAAAAGGCCCTCTGGTGGCGCAAGAAGACGGATTTTATAAAATAAAAAGCAGTTGAAACTGCATTTTTATGAATAAAAATTTGACAAACTATTTATCGTTTTATGACGAGTAAAATTTTTTCGTCGCGTTCGCGGCTTTTAAGTAATGCATAAACCTTCGAGGCGCGAGGCCCTTCGGACCGCGAGGCATAGGCGGTGGCCCACGTCGTCCATGCCTTACGCCGCCCTTGGTCATAGAAATGATGTAATTTGAATATAAATTATTTATAAATACGTATGTCAAGTTATATTTTTATTACTACGTAAAATATATTTAAGAGTTTACGACCACTGTGCTGGGTGAGACGTTGTTGAAACAAAAAAAGTTATGCATTTCATCACGTACATAAACAGTGTCGTAATTCGCGAAGTGCAAATCAGCAAATTCAAATCAGCAAATGTAAAATTTTTGTTTATCTTGAACAATCCGGATAATCGAAAATTTGGATAATGGAGGTTCTACTGTAATAAGAGATAAACAGGAATAGGATAAGGAGAGGATCCCCCTCACTTCTAACTCTCATTTAAAATTCTTGTACAGTACACCGCAATTGCCAAGAGACATCGGGTCAATATTGCCTACAGGAGATGCACATCCATTTTCAACATACTACATGATGGAAAAGATCTAACCCCAACAGACTACTGGGCATTTATAGCGTCCCTATCAGAGACAACGGATGGAATAGGGAAATGGTCTATGTTGGCTCCACTAAACGTTTAATGTGGGTCAGGATATGGGAGCATAAATTTGACATACAACATAATAGAGGTACAACAGCCCCCTCCACATATAATCAACTGTCCCTGATAGTATGCCAGACTTCACCGGAGCCCATATCATCCTGAACACTTCAAATGGTTGGAGGCGATTGAAATTTTTAAGGCTTGCTGAAGAATCACCTGCATCAATTTTAGGGAAAAAATGTGCCTTTTTAAAGCGTGGTAGGTTCTACTAGACAATAATATTTAATTTGCAATCATATTTAAAAAATGGAATGCATGTGCATTCGAAATCATCGTATTGTTTGATCTTATTTAAACATCTAATGGAAATGCATGCACGTGTGGTGACCAAGATCTATTACCAATCGATTTATATTCGAATGTTAATGGCCAGCTTGTTTTGAATAAAAAAAGAAGCCCGAAGAAGAGCCCAGAAGGGGCTACGAAAATGTTAGCAAGTTTTGAATCTTATGCACACTGGTTAATTGGTTAATGTGAGTTGCATTTTTTAATGCACTAGAATTGTGATTATCTGGGTAATGTGGATTGTGGATTAAAGATACTATGGATGTTTGGTACAAAATGATTGACTAATTAAAGTTTTATGATGATTACAATTAAAATTTTTGTAATTTTTTTTTTAAACTTATACAACACCTTTTGAATATTTCATGTTATCTAGTCAAGATTTGTGAAATGAACGACAGTCGACCCCCCTATAACACGGGTTCCTATAGTTCAAATTCCTATATCACGGCAAAAAAATTGCGACAGTATTCATACAAACATGCTAAAAAAACTCCTATAATTCGGTAAAACGTCATCACCGACTCGTGTCACAACAGGATTGCACAAACCGTTGAGTTTAAACGAGCAGCGGACCTACTAAAAACCATTTATTATGTAATGTCCATAAAAATTATAGAGTTAAGCGAATTTTTCGCAAAAAAAAATAATTTATCGGGAAGCACGCGAGCGCCATTTGATATCAATCTCCACAATGAAAACAAGCTTAAGCAACGGCATAGTCGAACGGTGCACACTCGGTAAGTAATCCTACAATTTTTTGTTTATAGCATAGTTTATATGGATTATTCCCAAAAAATTATACATATTTTGGAAATGTTGAGTCAAATTAGTCTAGAATCGATTAATTTTATGGAAGAAACCTTTCAAACAGCCATAGTCTGTAAACTGCATACATGCCAGGCTGTGATTGGCTCATGTATTTAAGGACTCATAGGAAATGGTTTCATAAAACTCAGAATGTATCTACCGTGTTATAGGGGGGTTGATTGTATACTATATTTTCTTGTCTCTGTCAGCAAATATTATTCTACAATTTATCTTAGCTAATTTAGAACCTTAGTGGAATTGTCTCAGTTAATCAAGTTTTTACTATATTTGTATATTTTCTTATATTCAGTTTGTTAATTTGAGAATTTGCTGTTCAACATTTAAATTTGTATCTAAATTAGATTATAATTATACAGTATAGTCCAGGAAACTTGACTCTTAATATTCAACAATTCATAAAACTTGTCATGTTTAAAAGAAAAAAAATTAAAGTATGTGTGTGTGTGTATATATATATAATCTAATTTTTATCTCTATAACTTAACCCTTGGATCAAATAAATTATCATTCTTCATTGGTGACACTTGACAATAGCATTAATTCCATATGTTAATAAAGAATATAACTCTTTTTCCACAGTGCTACTGTAAAACATCACATGAATGTCACTAACTCAAAAGTGTCCACTGAATAGGCAATATTTTTTTAATTAAAAATTTTACTATAAATTGTAATAGCCATTAGTGATACATATTTAATACATATATGAATTTGCACATATAATACCTTTATGAAAATTTCACTATTCAGACTAGCATCATTGCTATGTCATCAAACTTGTTATTTTCAGTAACTCATCACTTGCTCAGTTTACATTAAGTCAAGTTTGTCGGATTTTATTGTAATTCAGAATAATTTTCTATTTTAAATAAGTTCACACACACACAGTGGTACCTTGGTATACGTCTGCTTTAGAATACATCCTGTTTGGACGAAACAAATTTTGCTCGGTATACGACTTAATTCAATTATATGTGCCATCAATGAACAAGTAGCACTATTGGTGTACTAGACCAGACCAGACTAGACGTTCACGGTGCAACGGTTTATAACTTTGTTAAATTTCTTTTGATTTTAATTTGTAAGTAAAATTTTATTATTTTTATTAATCACGAATCGCAAAAAGGCAAATGAAAAGCGACAGAAAACTAAAAAAATGACTAGAGTTACAATGGAACTGATAAAAGAAATTGTTGAGAAATACGTGTGTTCGAGATTTTAACTGTTGCCTACCGTATTCCGAGAACAGCGATATGGACAATCATGAAAAATAAAGACATTATTAAATCTGCTAATGTTGCGAAAGAGGTTAAATCAATTTCTAAACAGAGATCGAAGACATTAGATCATATTGAGAAATTGCTTTTGCTTTGGATAACTGAAAAACAGTGCTGGAGATAGCGTATCGGAAGCAATTACTTGCAAGAAAGCTAAAAAGATACACGCTGATCTCACGAAAAATCAAGCAGGAACTAGCTAGGAAAGCGAGGTGTTTAAAGCCAGCCATTTTTTTTACATGAGAATGGATTAATTATTTTTACGTTACTTCGTAGGGGAAAGGCTGGTTTGGTATACATCCAATTCGGTATAAGTCCAAACATTGGGAACGGATTAAGGTCGTATACCGAGGTTCCACTGTATATATAAAGCATAAAGCATTTTTTAAATATAAAATTTAATATATTGAGAATATAAGTACTATGTGTTTATTTCAAAAAATGAGAATACCATTATTTATTATTAGTCACCAGATTTATCTGCAAATCTGAGAAGAGTTCCAAAAATAACACATTTTCACATTTTTGCTTCTAATTGACGAAAATGAAGTTTTTACATTTTTTGAACCAAAATCAACAAAAATGCTCAATTTATTGGATTTTCTTGCAATTTTTTAAAATACATACCTAATTTTCAGGAAAATACTGTCATGTATGTGGTCCTTGATGCCATTGTAGGAACCAAAAAATCATTTCAGATTTCAGAACAAAAACAGACACACCTTCTAATGTCATTTTGTAAACAATGTTGCCAGGTTGAATTACTTTATGCCATATTCAGGTTTTTTTTTAGTTGATGAAAATAAAAATTATTAGCATCTTGGCTATCTTTTGAACTAATTAAATTTATTCGGTAACTTTTTGGTTACTTTTTAATAAATTATTGGTGACATTGTGAAATGCAGAAGTATGCGCAGCCTCGAAGTTTTATATTCAACTACAGACTAGGAAATTTAATGGATAAGCATAAAAGTTTTGTCTCAACTTCTGCTGAAGTGGGTGAGGAAAGTGAAGTTAGCCAAGTGAGACTTCACAGTGGGTGGCTCAGAAATGTTCTGTAAGGTAAATGGATATCAAAATGCATTTTTGTGCATGAAGAAATTGCATTTTGAGGATCATGTACGTTCTGCAAGATACGTGCAAGCAGCACTTCGACAGGATCGAACATCCCAGATGCTGCTCACTAAAATGGAATCTCAAGATCAAAGAAATATTTTCTTAGATTTAGCAAAGACCTTTATAGGATGCAATATAGAATTGCATAAATTGAAGCATCCCTTGCCCAGGAAGTACTTAGAAAAATACATGAAGCAGAATCTTCCACACTGCGGAAGAATTATCTTCCATATGTTCATCAGGAAGTGCTTGAAGAAATTAGTGACAATGCTATATGGTTTGCTGTAGGTGAAACTATAAACACATGCAGACGATATGTTGCTTTAATCAGGGATGCACAACCTTTTTTGAAGAAGGGCCAAATTAGGATTAAGTTTATTGACTGGGGGCCGGACCTCCAAGTGATTAATGCGATGTCTGATGCAATTTGCGAGATTCTTTGTTGTATCGTCATGTGGTTAAGACTGATTGTTTGAAAACACTGTCTTCTCAGGACACATCTCACTTGCGATGATAAGACACTTTTTTATCATATCGCCATCTGTGAAAGGTTTCCCATTCTTGGCTATTAAAGCAGATATTTCTAGGCTGGCTTCAACAGCCGCATCCAATTCTCCAGATTGTTTCTTGAACACATTTTGTTGGCTGATTAGTGATCGTCGTAACGATTCGATTTTCCGTTTGCGTTCCGTACCTTGCAGAAGGAAATCCTTGTGTTGGCTTTCATGATGTCGCTTCAGGTTGAATTCTTTTGGCACTGCTATTGTTCCATTGCACAAAAGGCAAATAATGCTGTTGTTCTGTTGCACAAAACAGTACTTGTTAGTCCACACTTCCACTTCTTGAAACTGATGATTCTCGCGATTGACCTTGCGTTTAATGCCCGGCGCCATACTGTTCACTCTGCAAAACAATGTCTCATTGTGCCGAAAATTCTGAGGCCCGCAACAAATCATGTTTGAGATAAGGCAAGCTAGACTACCACGTGCTTTGTTCTGTATCCACTCTGACCAAAGACTAAAGAGGCAGGGACAGAAGACTATTACGCACACGTGGCCAGGCAGGTCTTAATTCGTTCGACCCCTGTCCGGGCGTCTCCACCATTTCTCAGAATTTGTGAGTCAGATCGTCAACATGCCAGGTGCAGGACACTAATCCATCATAAATGTGGTTACCATTCTTACCTAAATTATATTTATGGCCCGTCAGTTTTACCCCCGTGTTCAGAAATGAATCAAAAGTGATTAACACAGTGCAGTGGAAAATCTGAATATTTTAAATATAATTATTAAAATTGCGATATCTCGTTTCAAATTGGCGCTAGAATCAATTTTTTTTTTTTTCTGTCCTAAATATATCACAGTTTACGACTGTTAAATTTCAAATAAAATAAAAATTAAAAATAATAATTTAATTTTAAATTTACGAAAAAAAGAATGTAAAAATAAAAGTAAATAAAAAGTTCCAATTAATTTACTACTTAAATAACCTAAATATATCTGTTTTCTTTCAAACAAAAAAAACCGCAGCTTTCTAGCTACACGGAATCATTTTACAACCCTCTTTGTTGACAAGTTTATGGCTTGACGCGGTTTGTAATAATTATTAAATCCAAAATATTTTAATGCAAATGGCTTCCTTTTAGTCGTAATGACTCTATTCCAACTACAGTATTAATTTTCTTGGTCCAACTTAATAATAATAAATTTGATGTGAAAAATTTTTTTTCTATTCTTTGTCTATGGAGAGATATTGTTGTAAATTATTGGTTTTATAGCTTTTTGTACATTCCTTTTTGAACTCTGGTTAGTTTTTTTCTAGTTTGAATGACATTAGGTTGACGAATAAGCGTCTTTTCAGAAAAGATTGATTCAAATTCGACTATACCAATCAGAATCTAGAATGTAAACAAATGCTAAAAAATCGTTATTTTCATGGTTTTTCAGCGCTATTTTCACTTATTTTTGTTATTTGACGCTATTTAGACGAATAGGCAAGTTTTCCGAAGCATAAAATTGAAGATTTTCCGCCAAAATAGAAACTTCCCGATAACATCGGAAATGACGTTCTAACATCATTTTAAAATATTCGATATCTAAACCAGAAAGTGTTAGATAGAAATAGACTTATTTATAGAACAATCCCCCATTTCTCACCTCAGGGAAAGTCATAAAACAGTTGGGTGCTAATGACTTTGTGAAAGGGAAAAAGTTCTACACTTAGAAACTTCGAAAGAAGGGATTTGGCCTGTACCGTCCGCGGGCCGCATAAACATTGATAGGGGGCCATATGTGGCCCGCGAGCCGCAGGTTGTGCACCCCTGCTTTAATGGTAGTATGAAAACTTGATAGAAAAGACTGTGCTAAAATTTATCATCATAAAAGATGATAAATTTTAGCACAGTCTTTTTATGTAAATTTCTGGAGAGGACAAATGCAGATGCAATAGCAAAAGTTATTCAGGAATGTGTAATGCTGTTGTATAATTAAAGTTATGTCATGCTTACAGAAGACTGTGCCATATATCAGCATGACAAAAACTTTTTATGTAATCTTATTCACGTAACCTGCCTGAATCATGCTTTACATCTTATGGCTGAACAAGTTTGTTTTCATTTTAAAGATGTAAATGCCCTCATTTGTTCTAGCAAGAAACTACTTGCAAAGACACAATGCAAACTGCTATTCATTGTGAGCATCTGCCAGATACTCTGTAACCCTCTCCCATAGTCATGATATGGGACACATGGATAAAAGAGGCAGTATTTAATGCAGACCATTTACTTGACTTTCAAATTTTATCAGTGAACTGGATGAATCAGAAAGCTCTCATTGTGGATGTTAAGGAAGCTTTGGAGAATCTACATTTAATTGCATGGCAAACCAACTTTTGGTTTAAAAGATGGACTCTCTCAATTGGGAGTTCGTCACGATCATGCTTTTTTTTAGAATCGTGAGAATTATTCATATTGCTTCTTGCTTAGTAAATTAATCATTTAATTAAAAAAAAAACATTTAATTGCTTCTCTAGTTTACATCCGCGCCTATTTTTTAAATTTTCCGGATATCATTGAAGTATTAGAAGCAAGAGGGTTGTCACTTAAAATCTCTAAAAATTTTTCAAATAGTAGAGAATTCTATACAAAACCTTTCTGGTTTATGTAGAGGCAAACTTCACATGAAGCTGGCAGTGCTTTTGGAGAACAGTTGTTTTTCTGTGCTTTGCCAAGTTGATAGCTTTCTAGTTGGAGATCCCTGAGGATGTAGGGCTTGCCAATGTACCTTTGCTGAAATACTATTCTGTGACTACATTCGAGGCCGAGAGAAGATTTTCATTGTATAAAAACATTCTCACTGACCATCGACACAGTCTGACAGAAGAAAATATCAACAGATTTCTTGTATGTGCATAGTCATATTCAAACAGTATTGTATACTGCATTAATTAATAAACAGACAACTGAAGAAATTTAGATAATTTTGTTTTATTTTTATTATTTTTTTGTTCCAAAAATAAATCTGAAAACATGATCTTTTTTATCCGATTTTGGATCCGAAACTTCACTTTTATCGATCCGAAAAATCCAGGGCTTATTTATTATTATTAATTATTATTAAGCATAATAAAAAATGATACTGCTATTGCTTATTTATATTAAATACTAAGACAATGAACCTGTCTATCTAAATGCATTTATCTTAAAATTTATTTTTTTTTTAAATTCCATATATTTTCCATGTTTATCTAAAATAATTTTTTCCTAAAATTTTTATATCTCAAATTATGGACTGGGATATCAATTACAAATACAAAGCTAAGTGACTACATTTCATTAGCATAAGTTGCAGTTGCAGTTTGCAGCTTTTCTCTGATTGGCTATGAGTTTGTCTTGCATCTTATTGGTCAAAGAAAGTCAGGCATTATGAACTATTGACAAACTGTTAAGGTATGTCAAAAATAATAAACTTTCTACAAACCTATAACCAGTGTGAAATATGTTCAATTGCTTACGCTAACGTTTTCAGATCCCACTGGATCCTTCATCAGGCTGTGTTCCATTTGTAACGATCCGTTAGAATGCCAGCTGTCTTTGGAACGAAATTTCAAATATCGTATTTTGGGTTCCATTCAGAATCACGTGCTTTCCAACTCGAAACTCCAGTTGCTATGTAACGATCTTCTGCTTGTATGTCGTATTATGTATTTTTTATGAATAAATTGGACCAACTCAGATGGTTAGAACAAATAGAAATATGCAAAGCCTACAACTCATCAACCTCCATTAATTCCAAAGATGAAATCACATTATTTTTGGCGTGGCAAGCCCTAATACGGAAGGGAGATTCAAATTAAAACGACATCGGTACTTATAATAAGTTATAAATAGCTACACACATTTTCTCTGACTTACGACACGCTCAAACAAATTTATTCATAAAAAATACATAATACGACATACAAGCAGAAGATCGTTACATAGCAACTGGAGTTTCGAATTGGAAGGCACGTGATTCTGAATAGAACCCGAAATACGATATTTGAAATTTCATTCCAAAGACAGCTGGCATTCTAACGGATCATTACAAATGGAACATAGCCTGATGAAGGATCCAGTGGGATCTGAAAACGTTAGCGTAAGCAATTGAACATATTTCACGCTGGTTATAGGTTTGTAGAAAGTTTATTATTGTATTCTTCCGGCATGTGTTGATTATTTATTTATGTCAAAAATGTTTTATTCATACATAATACAGGTATGTATTCTACTTGTTATTGTATTAATAAAATACTGTAGCTCTAGTCAAAGCTATTATTGCTTATTGTGTAAGAATCTCTATATCTTGAAACTTATCTCAAATTTTTTTTCTTGTTCTAATGAGATTTGAGGTTGTCAAGTTCAATTGAATTCTATTTTTTTACCTATAACCAAGTTATTTAATATAAGTTACTATAGATAACTTACATTGTATGTTAAACTCTGTTACAATGAATGATAATACAGGTATACCTCGAGTTAGATCGTTTGTCAAAAAAATATATGGAAAAATAAAAATCAAGTTTAAGTCATTTTATTCAACTTTATGTCTGTCCGCCACAAATATTGAAATCGTAATATCACTAGAAAAGTGTTAAAAGCACATAAAATCATATTAAAATACATACATTTGCAGTAAATGTTAATATAATCATTATAAATACTAGAGAACAAAATATGAAAACATCTGTTACTCTGTTTTGTCATCTTATTTAGTGGTCTTTAAAAGCTCAGTATTGGCATTTTCCACGGTAGTTCCAATATCTACTGTTTGGCGTTGTTGTCAGCACCACTCATTATTGGTAAATTTAACATAAATTAGTTTATTTTTTACTGTCGCAAAATAATTTTAATAACTGTATTTGTTATTTAACCTTACAAAATAATCTTATTTTATAATGTCTTAGAGCAAACCACATTCACAAATAAAGAGTCCATTGTAAACATGTATACTGTACAAGTATGTACTGTATATGCATTCTTAAATTTAGATTACTTTTTTTCCTGTACTATATTAAAATTTATTTGTTTGTAAGCTTAAAATAGATTCTTATTAATTATATATTATTAAAAATGCATTTATAAATAAAATACAGAACTGAAAATGGTTATTTGTGGTTTAGCCTAGTAACAAGTAAATTCGACTTGCGTCATTTTTCGACTTAAGTCACCTCTCCTGGAACCAATTACCGACGTAAGGCGAGGTATACCTGTACTGTTTATTACTTCTTCATATGAAAAAGCAATAAAATATTTGAAAATATGAAAGATTGTACAAATTAAAAAATAAAAAACAGTGAACAAAAATTAATGTGACATTGTCACAATGCTGGCTTCAATTTTTAATTTAAAATATATGCTTTTGGTATTAATATTGTCATGCCCTGTACATCATACTTTTCTTGGTAACAACAATCATACCAGTTATCTATGTAACTCCATTCTGGAGAAAATTTTCAAATTGAAATCACATGACTTCCAGTCTGAACTTAGAAGTTTGTATATTGTCAATTGAAACCTCTGGCTCTCTATGGAAACTTTTCATAACTGGTCTCAATTTTTATCTATCTAATTTTGTTCTTGTGATTTAGGAAGGAAGAACAGACAGATGCCAGTGGGAATTTATAGATTTGCAATTTGAAAACTGAAGCCCAATTTCAATTTTATCTTTTTATTTTTAATAATTTTTATATTTTTTCACACTTTTTATGTTCTTTATTTTTATAAAACCAAAACATAGCAAAAAAATATAAATAAATAAAACTCTTAAAACCAATAAAATCTGGTTAAAAACTCTATTGGTTTTAAGGTTTTATTTTTTTTACTACCTTTATTAGTCTACTTTTTATATGTTTAACCAAAATATTTTTAAACTACCTTTTGGTATATATATTTTTATATATATATATACTTAAAATGATCATTAGGGCAGTGAACTGATTGTTAAATTATTTGAATCCCACCACTTGAAACATTATACAGAATTTTCAGTGTCACCTCCAACTTTGTTCACAGCTTGCATGATGTTGAATTGCAAAGAAACAATTTTTGAGAAAGGTATATTTGTGTGACAAGTTGTCAGAAAGAACAGCAAAAATAAGAGAGGTGTTTGTTATTAAATTTGGCATTATTTCTATCACTAAAATTAAATTGATATTGGCATAAGTTGGAACTAGTCAATAACTAGAGACACACAAAATACCTTACACACTTTTCCAGCAAATTACTCTTTAATCAAACTAGCATTTTTGGCTTTATTAATAAGCTTTCATCAGGTTTTTGAAATGATGTGCAATGTTAGATTTGAAAGACATTTAAAATACATTGGCTCAACTAATAGATTATTTACATTCAGAATCAATGAGCATAAATACAATAACAACAAAAATATTTTAAAAACCATTCTTGTTCAATATGTAGCTAAACCCAGAGTGTCAGAAGATTTCAGCAGGACCCAACTTATAAAATGAGTATATGACGGACAAAAACTAAGGATAGTGAAAATATTGGAAATATTTAAATATACATTAACAGAACATTGCATTAACAGCAGAGATTGTGAATTGCTATCCTATGCATGGAGGTTACTATTTGATAACCCCTTCAGAATCAAAGGGTGGCAAAAATAACACAGTGCAAAACATGACGTCATGATTTCAAATGATGACAGCACTTCAAATGATTTCATTTTAAACATAAAATAAACTATATACTGGATAGTGAATAAGTTAAAAATCACAACTTTATCAATTCAGCAAATGATTTTTAATACCATAAAAATGTTTTTATTATTGTTCCAAATTGAATCTCATTTCAAAAACCTGATGAAGGCTTATTAATAAAGCCAAAAACGTTAGTTTGATTGAAGAGTAATTTGCTGGAAAAGTATATAAGGTATTTTCTGTGTTTAGTTACTAAAATTAAAAAGGAAAATATTGTTTATAAATACAAAAGTGATTAAGAAAATTATTTTGCACATTAAATTTATATTAGTATTCAAAAATAATTATAAAAATATTTAAATACTCAGTGAAATTTATTGCTATCTAATGCTTTTGATCATCATTAATAATCTTTCTCAAATTCAATAAACAAAACAAAAGAACAGACCATTTTATTAATGTTTTGTTTCTTTTCCTTTTGTTCTACTAATCAAACCTGAGAAAGATCCTAAAAGTTGATCAAAAATAGACAGCAATAAATTTTGCTGGCTATTTAAAGATTTTTGTAATTATTTTTGAATGTGTTAGTATTTCCATTTGATATTAATTTTTATGAAAAATAAGTAGTAAAAAGTAATATCATGAAAAACAATATTTTTGTCCAAACTTTTTCAAAATATTTTTCTGATTCAATATCATTTTGAATTGGACATAGTGCATCAATTATTAAAAAGAGTGACTGTGATACCATCAACTTTACATTTCGTTGTTTTCCTATAGTGTAATATAAATTGTTTTCCTGTTTCTTAAATTCTATTCTTGCCTCTTGTTGCAGTCCAGTTTGGTTTGACTCATATACAAGACTCTTCCATTGCAAAATGATGTTATCAGATAAGCAATGTTTCCTCTAATTTTTGTATAGATGTGCTGTGGCAAAATGTATCTGGATAAAAATTTTCAGATGAGAAATCAGATAATGTTCATGTAAACTTTTTTGCTTAGAATCATTTATACTATCATTTCCCAGAATATTGCAAATTCTTCCTGAATCATCTTGTTTGTAGAAATTACTTGGATTGTCATGAATGTTTTATATGTAGATATCCTCTTGTTGACTGTATGCATGGGAATTAAAAGCATCTGGCATCACCAAAGAAGTCAGTGCACAGCTTAAAATGAATGTTGATAGCATGTACATCATGCCATCATTACTTTCAGCAGTAGAATTCCTCATAGTGAAAATAAAACTGAATTTAAATAACCTTATTTTATGAAATGTTGAATAACATGATGTTATAATGTATGTCGTAGTAAATGTTATTTGAGAAAAAGTTAAAATAGGCTTTTTTTTATGAAGGTCAAAAAATTAAATAAATTTGTAGTAACACAGCTAACATTACAAGTTGATTAGTTCAAATTTATTTCTAGAGAGAATGCTACAAATAATGTTTATTTATAAATGGTATTAATTTCATAATTAAATAAATACTATAAAAAATTGTTGGAAAAAAGCATCAGATCAGCAGTTTCATACCATTTTTTAAAAATATTTAATACTATATTAAATGTTAGTGTCTAAACACATTTTAAATGTGTAACAGCTTTTAAAATATGCTTAACGCTGATTTGATATAACGCGGTCTGCTCGAAGCCTAAAAAAGAGCTTAAAATTTATGCTGATTCAAATTATCATGGCGTTTTATTGGTTCGTATATAATACGATTATTTACGAAGACAAACCAATCAGAAAAAGGTGCGCTTTCTTTAAATCTATGTTTGTTTGGTGCAATTTTGGGAAAAAATATAACAGCATGGATGCCATAGTCAGTATCAACTTCACTTGGCAAAAATTAACCAATAAATGCACGAACGGAGTGTAGAAGAAGTTATAGCTGAAGGTATTCAAGAATTCTCAATGAGAAGAGCCTATCGCTGTATCGTTAGGTTGACCAAAGTCAACCTAATCGATACAACAGGACTAAGAGATGTAGATGAGCAGGATATTGAGGAGTTACAGCAGGTTTCTGGTGAGAGTCTTACCAATGACGACCTTCAAGAACTGGAAAAACAAGGAATTCGTGTAGAACTGGGAAATAATGATTCTGAAAACGAAGAACCCAAAAAATTTCTCTGCAGATTTCCTTAGTAAAAATTAGTAAGATACCCGAAATCGTCGATCAAATTGTAGCAAATGATCCAGATTTTGAAAGGAGTGCAAAACAAAACAAGGTGTTTTGGACGCGATCTTCTGCTATCGAGATTTGCTTAAGGAAAAACAAAGGCGACAAATGAAACTTCACGACTTTATGGCAAAAACAAGAATAATTGTATACTTGCTTACTGGAGAATTTAACTTAAAAATAAAAAACCATTTAACTATCCAGCATAATTCTTTAATAACATAAAATTTCCCGTTTCGAATTAGAGAAATAACTGATGATGAACGCTCAATGCGTTTGAAAATGTTTTTATGTTATTAAAGAATTATGCTGGATAGTTAAATGGTTTTTTATTTTTAAAAACAAGAATTTCAGAAAAGTTTGGACCTTCATCACAAAAAATGAACTTTACATTTCTGTGTGCCTGTTTATATGTTATTTAACATATATTGTTATATAAATTAATATAAAAGTAACTTAAAATTAAAATAAAATTTGTTTATTTTTGGTTGCATGTTCTCCTATCCCTATTTACTCTATGTTAAAATGACCTCATTTAACCGTTCATTTCGTTTAGTGCTTTGTTGTCTAGGAATGCATCCCCTGCATTAAGCGGCGTCTTACTGTATGATTATTAGATATAAACCATTGATTTAACTATACACTGTTAGCATGTAATTTTGTTGATTTTATTTTTGAATAATAAGTTAGGAAAGAACTTTTATTTTACAAAAATATTTGCACAAACATAAGCTAAATGACACACAAGTACACTATTTTAATAAAATTTTAATTCAGTAACTTATTTTTGTATAATCATAATATTATTTGGATAAAAACTATTTTATAAAAATAAAAATTTTATGAGTAGTAATATAAAAAGTATTTTATTCTTATATTGTGATTCTTGTTATATTTGGATTTATATGACAGAATAGTTGATTTTGAAAATAATGTCTTCTTCATAAAAAAAAAAAAAAAAAAAAAAAATAAANACAATAAACTACTAGATAAAATAGTTGTTTAATATAATTTTTAGTTATTTAATATTTATTTTATATGTTTTGAAAAACTATATATTACTTAATTAAAATGACTTTTTTCAAATATATTTTAATATTTGTATAGGATATGGGTTAATCCTGTTTTCAAAATGCCAAAACCAAGTACAGCAAAGTCACCACCAAAAATAGTTTATCCTTCTGGAGTAAAAGAAATAAATGAGGATCTAAGTACTGATGATTTAGTAAGACGATTAAAAGTAAGTAACTTTTTTTTATATATAAAGACCATTTCCAGGAAATTCAACTTAAGGTCATTAAGATCATTAATAAAAAATAAGGATGAGCAGTCGGTGTTTTATGAGAATATATTAAATTTTACTTGTTCAGTTTTAAAAGCAATAAAATATGCCACAAAAATAATATTATTAACCAGTTAATTAATGAAATTACTAGTTGAAATGATTGGAAGAATTTATGATAATTTTAGTAGTTATATAACAATAAAAAATTTATTTGAATTTATGTAAGAATATTAACAAGATTTCTATAAATATTTGAGAAATATAAAACTTTGTATCTTCTATTCATTTACAACAAAAAAAATCTGCATTATTGTATCTCCAGTAAAGCAATTTTTTATATTTTAAAACATTTGGAGTTTTTTTATTAATTGTTTAAAACAATTAGAATCAAATAGTTATCAAATATAAGAATTTGGCTGTATTCTTATTGTGCTATAATATGTCTAATTAATTATGATACTAAGTAATTTGAACTAGCGGTAGGCAGTTAACCCCTTTCGCAGTATTAGCAGATTTAATAATGTCTATTTTTCACGATTGTCGATATCATCGTTCTCGGAATACAGTATGCAACAGTTAAATCTCGAACACGCATGCCACCTTCATATTTCTCAATAATCTCTTTTTTCAGTTCCATTGTGATTTTAGTTTTCATTTGCCTTTTTGCAATTCATGATTAATAAAAATAATAAAATTTTACTTACAAATTAAAATCAGAAGAAATTTAACAAAGTTATAAACTGTGGCACTGCGAATGTCTAGTCTGGTCTAGTACACCAATAGTGCTAGTTGTTAATCATTGGCACGTATAATTGAATTAAGTCATATACCAAGCAAAATTTGTTTCATCCAAACAGGACGTATTCTGAATTGGACATATTCTAAAGCAGACATATACCGAGGTACCACTGTACTTAGATTTCCATTTTGTAATATAACATGAATATGTCAAACATATGAATAAAAGCCAGTTGTAGGTTTTAGGTCACAATTGATTCTGACTAGTTATTTTGTCTTGTGATTTTGCTGTCGCATAACTACTGGATAAGATTATATAATTTAAATTTTTACTTAAAATTACTGGTTCTTTTTTCCACTCTCTTCTGATATTGGTTGTTAGTTTTTTTTTTTTTTGAAATAATATTCATCATATTATATCACTACTTAACTATTGATGTTATTGATTTTACTATATTTAATTTTTCTTTTGTTTTTATCGTGATTTTAAATTTTGCATTAGTAATGATGATAACCTCTTTTGTTTTGGCCTAGGAGTTTAAATGTACATAAAATAATTTTTAATTTGAAATTGAATATGATGATAAAGATCAGAATAGTATTATTAATAGAAGCAAAGAAAATTTTTTGTATACAGTAGAGCGTCGTTTATCTGAAAGTCGGTTATCCAAAACGTCGATTATCCGAAAGAATTCCAGTCAGCAAATTTAAATTTTCACTAGTGCTGTGGCACTACAATCTTTGGCTATATCTTGGGCTACTCCAATATTTTTTTTTGTTGGTGTGTGTGTTTTAGCTGGCAGCACTGGTACTTTTGTGTGGTGTTTTTCTGAGGACTGTGTGTCGTGTTGAATCAAACGTTTTTGATACTAGATCAACTTCTAAAGTAACCTTCTTTGGTTTTTATATTTTTTTAATATATTTATTTTATTTGTACAAAATAAAAAAATAATTTTTAACGATACAATAGCCACGATTATTATTTTGAAAAGTTTACATTAGGCTTAACATCGACGAAAATTCAATGCGAAGCGACACACAACGGAGAAAAATTTCAACATGGGATAGGTTAATATATTTTTTTTTGTACATAATCGGTTATCCGAAAAATAAGTTATCCAAACAACCCCAGTCCCCAATTGATTCGGATAAACAGCGCTTTACTGTATTTACATGATGTTCATTCTACTTATTTAAATTTTTCATTTCATAAAATAATAAAAAATATAGTGATTCAAATAGTAATAAAATTAAATATTAATTAAAAACATATCACAAGTTTTCTGCACAAAATATAGTCTAACAACGGTTAGGTTTATTTTCTATAATCATCATCACCACTTCAATATTTAATCATTTTACCACTATTTTTTCATATACACTTATTTTAAGTCTATAGTTCTTCATTTATTATTTATTTTTGTGAATGGTTGTTTATATGAATTCTTGTTATGCAACATTTCAGATATTTTCTTTATGAGAGTTTAGCACATGTCCATTCACTGACTCAATTATCCTTTAAAACAATTTTACTTGAACTCTAATAGCTATTGGAACAATCATCCATCATAACAACACTACTGGTGTGAAAATTCAATAAAGTAAATATGCTTCAATAGCTATTAGAGTTCAAGTAAAATTGTTTTAAAGGATGATTGAGTCAGTACTGATATTCATTATCAGTACTGACTCAATCATCAGTACATTTTTCATTTTTAAAGTAAGTTGTTGATGTATTTTACAAATTTTTGTTTTTACTGCAAAATACAAACCTTTAAAAAACACCGAAGAAACCAGAATATACTATAAATACTGACAGATACATACCATACATTTATTGGGGGGGAAAGTTGCGCAGAATATAGAGTGTTTTCTTTTAAAAAATTGTTAAATAATACCATTCAATTTATGGAAACATAAAAATTGACAAAGATCTCCGAAAGTGATTGAAAACATTTGTTTTTTCCAATAAATGTAGCTTCTGGAACCAGTACAGAAGGTGTCTGTGAGTATGTATACAAATCTCTTTTAACTTTTTATATAATTAAATATAAAAACATCTTACCACTGGGGTATTTAAATTTTCTTTAAACATTTTTCAGCTCTATTTATGAGCTATTGTCAGATAAACTCTGTTCAAATTCTACATAATCAGCATTCACATATATACATTTTTGAATGTGAGACAAGCTTAATGATCCTCTTATTAAAAATGTCTATTGCCATCCTAAATGGACTGGTGGCAGACTTTTTTAATGAGGGAATTGCCAACTAATTGGTGACAGTTTTCTTTACGTCATTGTCCATTTGCAATTATTCAACCAAAAAGTCCTTTAACTGAAGGAAAAGATGAAAATCAGAAGGTGCCAGGTCTCAAATGTAGAAAGAATGGTCATTTTATTCACATCAAACTTTTGCACTAATGTTTGCATTTTTTAAGCAATATGGGAATGTACCTGGTACTGTATATTGTTACAAAACATACAAAGGTGGATCAAATATGAATGGTAATTTTGCTATTCTGCTTACCACGCAGTTCCTAGCTAGATGATGTAGAGTGTAGTTGATGTTTGGTTTGTGAGGAGTAGGGGAACTGGCTTTGTTAATGATTGCTCTTGGTTCTGTTGTCAGTACAGCCATGACCGATCAAAAGGTACATTCGTCTGTTGCACAACGCATCATCATAAAATTTTTAACTAATGAGGGGGTTAAACCCTTGGAAATTTTTAGTCAATTGAAGGCACAGTTTGGGGACAGTACACTGTCTCAGAATTGTGTGTATACATGGGCCAGAGAATTTAAGGGTGGGCGAGAACATGTCGAAAATGAAACTCATAATCGACGCCCAAGGACAAACCTTACAGATGACAACATCCGTGCCATTCAAGAACTTATTGAACATGATCGCCGGCTAACTGTTGAAGAAATCTCATCAGAAGAGGATATCAGCTATGGGAGTGTTCAATCCGTTATCACTGATCATCTTGGCTTCAGAAAAATTAGTGCCTGATGGGTTCCGAGGTTGTTGACCAGAAATCAAAAACAGGTCAGGTCAAAATGGGCTGGGAAACTCTCGAACACCTTCCTTACAGTCCAGACTTGCCTCCCTATGACTATTTTTTGTTTGCACCCTTGAAGGAATCACTTGGAGGAAAATGATTCACAAGCAGTGAAGAAGTTGAGGAGCACGTGCACAATTGGCTTATAACTCGCCCTCAATCTTTCTATGAGAAAGGGATATTGAAGCTTTAAAATCATTGGCAAAAGTGTGTAGCGCTTGCAGGAGGATATGTAGAGAAGAACTAAAGTTTTCACTTGTGTATATTATTAATCAATAAATTTCTAAAAGAAAATTACTGTTTATGTTTGATCCACCCTTGTACTACTATTTTAGAGAATAGGTCTCATCAGTGGTTTCAAATAGTATGTCATAGTTCTTTCAATACTTTACAATACTTATTAACATTAATTGTTTTTCTCAAAGTAAAAAATTGACCAAACGAACAACCAAAATATTGTTAACACAACTTTCATGCTTGAAAATATCTGCTTGAATTTGTTTGGTTTTGTCAGAGAATGTGCACATCATCAATTTTTCATTAATCAACATTACTGATGGCAGATAGGTACTCTGAATGGGGTTCATCACAGGCATTTGTTCTTCCTTCTTTGAATAGTCAGCACCTTTTATACACAGTCCCTCTTATTGGGCTCCAATTAAAAAATTGTAGACCTATAAATTCTTATTGTCATCTGTCTGTTATCTTTTTTTAATCTCAAGAATGGAGTTAGATAGATGAAAGACAAGACCAGATATGGAAATCTTAGAGACAGGAGGCCCCAATTAACTATATACAAACTTTCGATGCAAACCAGAAGTCACATTATTTCAATTCAAAAATTTTCCCTGAAAAAGTGTTAGTGACCAACGTAACTGTGTTGTTAGCAGGAAAAATATGATGTACAGGTGCAAGACACTACTAATTTGAGGTTGAGAACATATATTTTAAATTAAATAAATTAAAAATATGATTAAAAATTGCAGCCTAGCATTGTGATGACGTCACAATAAATAATTGCTTGTTCATAACATCTTCCCCATAAACCTCAGTAAGCTGACAGCAGATTTCAGTAGGTTGAATGTTTTTAAAAAATACAATTGCGAGGTGTTCAGTTGTCACTGAACACTCTCAATTGGAGGATTGGTAATTGACATGATTCTCTATAAATAAATGGAAAATATTGTTCACAGCATGTAAAAACTTAGAACTTTCTAGAAATGTGAACAGTCTATAGCAGAGGCCCAACTTATTAATTTTGTGTTGTCTAAAATTGTTAATTATTGTGTTAAGAAAGAAGTACATATATTACTCTATCATGTATTTTTTTTATTTTAATAAATGTATTTTAGTATAATGGTTTCTTTTGTAATTTTATTTTAATTTAAATAAAATTATTCTGATAAGGGTCTGTGACCTTCATCTGACTGGAAAGAGGTCCAGGAAACAAAAATGGTGAGAACTTTTGAGGTTCCAGACAAGGTTCAAAATCAAATTAATTATATGCTATATGAAAAAAAAGGGAAGTTACTGTTAAATCATAAGAAAGGTAGCATAAGTTATGTAACACTGAGAGAAAAAAGAAAAAAAACTAGATGTCAAAACAAATGTACTGCAGAGATCATAGTGGAATGTCAATCTGGAGAAATGGAACTTTGACAGAATGCTCATATACAGTATAAGTGATCTAAGTTAGAAAATTGGGAAAAGGGGAAAGACTGACAGTCAAAGGACAGTATGTTAGATTGTTGAAATTCTAAAACGTCAAAGAAAAGGCATTAATGAAAATGAAACCTATGCTCTTATTTTCACACAAGCATAGGTTTCATAGTTTCATTGACATCTCCCAGTCAGAGTCAATGGATGGTATCAGGTAGACTGTCTGAAATGGACCTTTCTTGTGGCCTGAACAAGTTTGATTTTCACCTGGAAACAGGAGAGTGACCAATCAGGAAGCGAGATGAGGGACATATGGCTAATCAAAAAGGCAGACGAAGAGAGAAAAAAACTGTAAAAACCTCAAAATCCAAGGTCAAAGGGCAGTTTTTCCAATTGTGTTTCATGATGAATCTGTGCCACCTGGAAGAACGAAATTGCTATAGTTTGGAAAACACCAGTGTCTCTACGAGCAATCAATTTGAGTCTCCCACACCTCTGGATGGACTCAGCAACATTACTGCACAGGGGCCATCCTCAGTCATCTACCTGTCATTAACTACCATGTGTCATTGGACTCTCTAAATCATCTGTCACCACACCCATAAGCACAACTGAGGCTATGATTTTCATGGAAACACGAACGTCATTTGCATCAAACCCCGACAAGTGTTATGATCTCAGAAACAAACTGTTTACTAGCATTATGTAAGTTACTTGTAAGTTTGCAATAAACAGTTTTGTAAGGACATGTGTCATCTCTGCCTGTAACTTCACCACCCACATGCGAAAAGACCCTAGACCAGGGGTGGCCAACATGAGGCCCACGGGCCGCATGCGGCCCGCCGGGAGTCGTGTTGCGGCCCGCGGAGATAGGTCAAATGAACATAAATGTTAACTTTATTGTACATATCACCAAATGAACATTAGAAGAGTTAAGAAGGTTTGGAAGAGTTCTATGAAACGTATTTGGACAAGGATAAATATCTTGCGTTTTACAAACATGCTCTGTCAATGGTTTCGCTATTTGGAAACACTTATGCGTGTGAACAACTTTTTAGTCGTATGAAGTACATCAAATCACAAGTGAGAACACGAATTACTGATGTTCATTTGGAAAACTGTTTGCGTGTAACGACTACATCAGTCCAAATCAATTTTGATGCACTTACTTGTTAGTTCTGTAAAACAAAGTCAGATGTCTCACTTTTAAATATTTTTAAATTGTCTAATAAATATGTTTCT
>NW_019385202.1:173957-178000 GCF_000671375.1 Centruroides sculpturatus
GCATTACTTAAAAGCCGCGAACGCGACGAAAAAATTTTAGTCGTCATAAAACGATAAATAGTTTGTCAAATTTTTATTCATAAAAATGCAGTTTCGACTGCTTTTTATTTTATAAAATCCATCTTCTTGCGCTACCAGAGGGCCTTTTAAACAATAGGTAGTCTGTTAGCGTTGGTCAGTAGTAGTCCAAATTCAATACGAACGTTTGTTTCTTAAATATTTGATCACGATTTAAATACAGTATTTACTTTTAATATTACCGATATGTCATCGAAAAGAAAACGTATTGTATTATCATTAAAAGACAAATTAAAGTATTTGTTACGATTATCCGGATTTTTCGTTATCCGGACTGCCTTCATCCCCAATTAGTCCGGATAATCGAGGTTCTACTGTATTAAAAAAATAGCATTTTGTGTACATAACCATATTCCATTTGCTTAATAAGTTACATCAATTATGTGGCAGTTGGCATAGTGTACAAATATATGTAAATCTTGAATAATTTGAAACTTGATAATTCAAAGTTGTGATTATTTTGAACTAATAAGAATTTTCTGTATTTTTGATTTTGAAACAGTTCTTGTGAATGATTTAAGCTGATGCTATGCATAAATGGTACTTACTTTAAAAATGGGCCCCATATTGTTTTACTGACTCACTCTGTTTTATAATTTGTTAACATATTAAGATTATTTATAGAAACCATTATCACATATTAATTTAGCTTACTACTGTTAACTAATTCAATAACTAAGTTTGACTGTACTGTTTTTTTGTGTGGATAATATACCAGTTTAAAAAATTGTTTATTTTACTCTATTTCTTTTTTGTTTACTTATTGCCCTAATTTTTTTTTACCATTAAATAAAAAAAATTTCTGAAACTATGTATTGGCTTATATCATATTCACTTTTCTGATTTCATATTATTTCCTTTTGTATCAGTGAATACTTTATCATCAATTTTGTTTTATTCTATTTAGAATCATTGGTTGGTAGGTAAATAGGTGTTTTGTAGATTTTTAATATTATTTAGTGAAAATGGATAGAGTGCTGGAATGAAGTACAAATTTTGACTATAAGAAATAATGGATTAGAGATGTCTATGTTTAAGCTTCTGCGCAATGAAAAAGATGAACCTAACGAGGATAAACTACCAAGGGTATACGCTATCCCCCTAACGGACCATAGATTTGAAAGGGAACTGGTCTACATTGGCGCCACTAAACGTGCTATTGGTGTCCGATGGGCTGAACACCAACGGGACATCCTCCACAACAGAGGTTCTACATCGTTATCAATATATGCGTCTGACCCAGAGATTTCGGTAAACTTCGACAACGTCAAACTCCTCATTACCACATCCTTTATAGACCACCTCAAGTGGTTGGAACAAATGGAAATTTGCAAAGCATACTACACTTCGGCACCTATTAACTCGAGGGATGAAATTACCCTGTCCCTAGCATGGCAGGCCCTACTCCAGAAGGAAGATACACGTACATAAATACTTATAGTAAATTGGATATTAAAACATCATTCCCACGGATATGATCTTTTATTTTTATTTTTCGTTAATGTAACACATCCATTAAAACCGTTTTAAGAATACCGGGCATTACGTAACGAATGTTGTTTATGGAATACTGGAATGCACGTGATTCACGTTTGTTTGACTTTTGAAATGTAGTTCTGAAGGATTTATTTTTTTTCGAACGTCGCATTCAAATGAAGTTCGTTCTACTGGTCTTTTTAACGAATTTTAACGAAGAATCTGTGCTTGAGAAAGGACCCAAGAAAGGATCCGAAAACGTTTGCATCTAATCTTAATCAAATTTAATACCAGTTAAAGGTTTGATGAGGTATTATTTTTATATTAATCCGGTGTTTGAAAATTTTTATTTAATGGATTAGAGATTTTCAGGGATGAGGTACACTTGTAAATCAGAATTACTCTGTACTAAAAAGTGACGTATTTTATTTTAAAATAATTGCTTGTTTAATATATTATCTATTCATATTATTATTATTTTATTTTTTTTAGGATTGTGCTCAAGCTTTTCAAAATATGAGTCAAGATGATGACAATAGTATATATATTCCATTGGCATTATATTTAGGATCAGATTTTTTTTTAGAACATCCAAGGAAAGATGTCAGGTTGATTATTGCATGTTCAATTGCTGATGTATTCAGAGTATTTGCTCCTGAGGCTCCTTACAAGGATCCTGAGCAATTAAAGGTATTTATAACTATTATTATTTTATAAACAAATAACTTTTGTAATTAAAACTTTTGGAACAAGAAATATGCTTTGATTTTGTTAAACATAACAACTCAGTTTTTAAGTTTTGTAATTTTTTATATTAAAATATTTTATATTAAGTTATAAAATAATTTACATTTAACTCTCAGGTATACAGATTTCAATTGGAAATGTTGTTATCTTTTAAATTGATTTTATAGTTATTTAACTATCTGTTATGGTAGCTGTTTATGCATTCATACATATATATGTCTCTTTAATCTGAAAATTACAAGAATTCCAGTAGACTATCTTACAGCCTTTAGGTCGGAACATCCTTTATTGAAGATACAGGTTACATATGCATTTTGGGCTTATTTTATCTTTAAGCCCCTCTTCAGTGCTATAGTAAAAAATTGAAAACAGTCAGTAATATAACAATATAATGTTTGTAGATTATATCTTCTGACAAAAAACTATTTTATCACATCAAAAAAAAGGTTTCCGTGATTTTTTTTTACAAATCCTTCTGCCACACTAATATGACACTTCTGGGTTTTTTTAACACTATTCATCAATCCTCATTCAATAATCATAAATAAACCATAAAAATTTAATATATAAATATTTTTATAATAAAAGGAAGTTTTTCTTTTTTAAATACTGTACCTTTAAAGTGGGCATATATCATATTACATTAAAAATTCTAAACAATCACTAAAAATTCCCAAAGATACATTTTTAATCTCAAACAGCAGTAGGTTAACTGTAATTATAGTAATATTCTAAAATTATTTACAAAAATATAACCTTTTCTTTAAAAAATTTACAAAGAATACATACCAACATTAATATTTTTTCTCAACTCACAATACATCGTACTTTACATTATGGTGTATGACTCATACATTATAGGGAATTTTTTTTGTAACACCCTCTATTAGAATGTAGCATTACTGATCTATTTGCATACGTTAGAGATGTTGATGAAATTTTTACTAGTAGATTTTATAATTTCAATGTGTTCTTTAAATTTACATTTATAAATGTTTTTTTCAGAATGAAGGATTTTAACATTGTTTCTATCAATCTGACAGTTACTATTTTTTATATGATTAAACCAAGGAAAATTATTATATTTTAACCTTATTGCTGCTTTGTGTTCGTTAATTTGGTATGATAAAATAGTTTTTTATGTCAGAAGATATAATCTACACACGATTATATTGTTATATTACTGATTGTTCTCAATTTTTTAGTATAGCACTGAAGAGGGCTTAACCCCTTAAAGACATATCCCGAGATATCTCGGGCAAGTTACATAACGTTACATAAAATGAGGTCCTTAAGGCCATTTTTGAAAAAATTTTTTTTTTTTTTGAATTTTTGGAATGTTTTTTAGGTCCCGAAATTTTTTCAAAATTTTTTTCCCACGCAAAAAAATTTTATCGCGATTTTAATGAGCCTATGTGAAGGCTCGATTAAGGCTTAATTGTTTTTTAATGGGAGTTTTTTATCAAAATTATTTCATGGTTTTTAAGTTGTAGCGCACGGATTTTCATTCAGTAAAGTTATTTAAAGTTAGTTTCTGATGTCAAAAACGACCTCCGATGGTTTTTTAATTTTTTTAATTAATATATTTTTATAAATATATAATTAATTAATTAGGGGGGGTCGGAAATCGCAATAAAATTTTGAATTTTTTAAAAATATTTAAAAATTTCTGTGTCGCTTATAGTCACCCTACTTTAAACCCTTGTCCTCCCGAGACGTCTATGAGAATGTCCCGGGAAATC
>NW_019385202.1:178962-192897 GCF_000671375.1 Centruroides sculpturatus
TTTTGGAAAAACTGAAGAAAGAAATCGAAGAGGCCACACTTGAAGAAGAAGGTTCTGTTTCACCACGATAATGCCAGAATCACTGAACAAAAAATAAACGAACTTAGCTTCCAATTAGTTCCACATTCACCGTACTCACCTGATTTGGCCCCCAGTGACTTCCACCTTTTTCCAAATTTAAAATAATTCTTGGTTGGAAAGAGATTCCACTCAAATGACAAAGTCATCTCTGAAGTAAACGAGTATTTTGCACACCTTGACAAATCGACCTATTGTAATGGCATAAAAAAGCTAGAACATCGCTGGAATAAGTGCATTGCTAACAAATGAGACTACATTGAAAAATAAAAAAAAGTTTTAACATTATTTTGTTTGTTGTTCTATTTGAGGCCACGAACTTTCCGAACAGCCCTCGTATCTTCAATAAAGGATGTTCCTGATCTAAAGGTTGTAAGATAGTCTACCGGAATTCTTGTAATTTTCAGATTAAAGAGACATATATATGTATAGTTATTTAAATGTTTATGTAAATTTATTTTATTTATTAATCACAAAATACAGTAAAGCCTTTATACAGTATACATGGTACAAGAATAAAGATAATCACTCCTTTTTGTTTAACAACATTGGAAATAACCCTTTTAAAATAAAAAAATTTACAGTCAATCATATGTAAATTGTTTACTCATTCATTTAAATTTGTTATAAGGAATATGTAACAAATGCTTGATCTCAGTCATATTCATAGCATGCTATAAGTAAGAATTCTGAGTTACATTTAATTCGTAGTTATAAATAAATAAAGAAAAATCTTACTGAGTAATTCTAATTGGTACTCATGAATCAATGTTGCGAAGTGTAATCAAACTTCAGTTTCATCAACATCTAATTTTGCTGAGCTTAAACTTCTTTTATTTTTACAAATGTTTTCAATCTATTTACTATAGGTCATTGTCAGGTTTAATATTAAATGTTCCAAAATGGAATGTAACATTTTTGTACATGTTTTACATTTTCAAATTTTTTACATTTTCAAATTCAAAAAATAACTTAATTTTAAAATAAATGGATAGAAGTGTGTATATTAACCTGTCCCGTGTTGTTCCTAAGTATTTTCATGTTGATCTCATTTGACCTGATCCATTGACCCCAAATATACTCGTTTCTGCATTGGAATGTTTTTGATACTAGATGTCGCTATGCGTCATAATTTTATGTATTAAAATGAACTCTCAAAATATAATTTTTTTTTTTCAATAAATTTATTGTGTTTGTGCAAAATAAAAAAAAATCATTTTAACGATACAGTAGCCCCAATTATTATTTAAAAAAAAAATTGTTAGGCTTAACATCAACAAAAATTCAACATGGTGGCACGTGCAACAGAGAAAAATTTCAATATGGGATAGGTTCAATAAAATAAATAAATAAACAAATAAAATATAGTAAAGAAACACAATTTAAGGTTTTTAAATCCCATTCTTTTTTCTATTATATATTTTCTTGCTGTTAGAAGCACATTAGCATCCCTAGCATTTAGGCAATGGTTTTTCATTTGTAAATGTTTGTAAATTTCCATCTCCAATGCAATGGGTGGAGAGTGCATTGTTTTAATGACTTTAGCCACTTTTCCCATTTTACAATCACTCCTTCACTCTGTGCCATAATTGCCAATATTGTGTTGCTGTGTCCTTTGTCAATGTTGTATCTATGTTCTTGCAGATGTACCGCCAGGTTTCTTCTAGTCACACTCACATAATCTTTTTTGACTTCTAACTGTTGATTTTCAAATGGTGTTTTATATACTCTAGCTTTCTCTTCCTTTGTTATGCTGCCTTTATCGTTCCATAATAAGTTATAGATATTGGGTGCTCTTTTATAGACCATTCTTGAGTTTTTGTAAGAAACTAACTCATTCACCACGCCTCTTATAAAAACTCGAGAATGGTCTATAAAAGAGCACCCAATATGTATAGCTTATTATGGATTGATAAAGACAGCATAAAAAAGGAAGAGAAAGCTGGGGTATATAAAACACCATTTGAAAATCAACAGTTAGAAGTCAAAAAAGATTATGTGATTGCAACTAGAAGAAACCTGGAGGTACATCTGCAAGAACATAGATACAATGTTGACAAAGTACACAGCAACACAATATTAGCACAGACTGAAGAAGTGATTGTAAAATGGGAAGAGGCTAAAGTCATTAAAACAATGCACTCTTCACCCATCGCATTGGAGATGGAAATATTTGTTTATTTATTTATTTTATTTAATATACACACTTCTATCAATTTATTTTAAAAGTTATTTTTTAAATTTGAAAATATAAAATATTCGAAAACATTATGTTCTATTTTGAAACATTATATTAAACCTGACAGTGGCCTATAGTAAATAGGTTGATAATGTTTGTAAAAATAAAAAGAAGTTAAGCTCAGCAAAATTAGATGTTGGTGAAACTGAAGTTAATTACTTGCTGAGAAAGCGGTGGATAGATAAAAGCAATCAAACCATTGAATTTCTTGAAAAACATAATTCTGTTAAATTTAAAATACTTGTAAATGACACTGATAAAATTAGTTATAAATTTATAAAAATGTATTTTAGCCAAAAGAATGTATTGTTATTTCAAAAATAAATTCTTATATTTAATTTGAAACATAAATTATAACATTGCATATAACATTAATATTAATATAATTTATGCTTTAAACATTTAAATTTTACTGGTTATATTTATATTTTATCAAATTTAAAAAAAAATTAATTAATCTTTCCAGGTCATTTTTGAATTTTTCATTCAACAGCTTCGAGGATTAGAAGATCCAAAAGATCCTATATTTAAGAGATATTTTTATCTTCTTGAGGTAAATAGTAATAATGAATATAATTTAGTTTATTTTAAAAGTTTTTTTTTTTTTATAAAAGTAAATAATAGAAATGAGTAAAAATAAGAAATAATAATGTTGTTATTGTCAGTTATATTAGCATGCTGATTAAATTGTTATTTCTATTGATTTAAACATTTTTATACAAATATTCTGGTTAGAAAATAATAATATTGAATAATATAGTTTTAATGTCAAATATTTATTTGACATCAAAGCTATATTATTATTTTTTTTAACCAAAATGTTTTTAAATGAAAACAATTTTACTGAATAACAATCAAATAAATGTAAATAGAATATTATTTAATTTTAATACAATAGAGTGTCATTTATCCGAATCAATTGGGGACTGGGGTTGTTCGGATAACTTATTTTTTGGATAACCGATTATGTACAAAAAAAATATATTAACCTATCCCATGTTGAAATTTTTCTCCGTTGCATGTCACTTCACATTGAATTTTTGTCGATGTTAGGCCTAATGTAAACTTTTCAAAATAATAATCGTGGCTATTGTATCGTTAAAAATTATTTTTTTATTTTTTACAAACAAAATAAATATATTGAAAAATATAAAAAGAAAAAAAATTATACTTTAGAAGTTAATCTGTATCAAAAACGTTCGATTCAGCACGAGACACAGTCCTCAGAAAAACACCACACAAAAGTGCCAGTGCTGCCAGCTAAAACACATATCAACAAAAAAATATTGGAGTAGCCCAAGATACAGCCAAAGATTGCAGCGCTACAGCACTAGTGAAAATTTAAATTTGCTGATTGGAAATCTTTCGGATAAACGACGCTCTACTGTAATTTATAATAACATTATCTTTAATAATGTGATAATATAAAAATGAAATGGATAAAGAAAATTTTTAAAATATGTTTAGCATTGTTCAATATCACTTTTAAAATTTTTATATTTAACAAGGTCTGCTTTTCTATATTTTGTAATTTAAAAAATTACATGCTGTCTCTATTTTAAAGTATTCTATGCATACTCCAAAATTTATATAAATATTTTTCAAGTGTCTTAAATATTATAAGTATAAATGTTATGTTAAGAACTTAATTTTAATGTTTAACAGAACAATTGCTTTATATAAAAATTTTTTTTTCCGATTGAAAAAATTTGAAAAGTTTTGTATTTTAATTATTTTTAATACAGTAGAGTCCCGAAAACTCTGCACTCGATAACCTGGCAGTCTGGATAACTCAGCCACATTCTGGCAGGGCAAAAAAACCCCTTGTAAATTTTCATTATAGACAGCTTTATGCCTCTTAAAGTATTTTTCTGAGATCTGTCTTATCAGGTAAATTACTGTACACAGTGTATTCATTAATTTTCATTTTCATGTAGTAAAGGCTCTATGCTTTCATAAAGTACATACTTTTCCTTTGTTTAAGGGTATTTGGGCAGTTTATTCTCTGTTGTATTCTCAAGCAAACAATACATACAAGTACAGTACAGTATTTTCTGAGGAAACACTCGTACTTATTCTTTTTTAATCCTATTCCTGATAACCTGGCATTTTCACAAATTCGGCTACCCTTTAGTTTACAGTTAGTTTAGGCCGAGTTTTCGGGACTCTACTGTATTATGATATAGATTTGCTATGAAAGCTGAAGAATTGTTTCTTTTAATTGCATAGTGTGATAAATGGTAATGCTATTTCAATCTGTTACTGTATCTCAGACATCTTTTGGCAAATATTAAATGCATATCTTACAGTACTCCAGATATTTTGTACAGTATTATATATTTAGTTGGTTAATATTTGAAATATTTATTTGGCTTTTCTGCACTTTATACATTTAAATTATATTTAAATATCCAAACAGTTTAATTTTATCTTTGAAGAAATTTTACTATTATAAAAATGAGAATTAGAGCACATTATATATATACAGAAAAACCTGTCTATGGTGACCACACATGGTTCCTTTCAAAAAGTGGTCTTTTAGACAGATAGTTGTCCAATACAGGTGGTGCTGTAGTACTGTATTTCTGTACATATTCTGTGCACTTTTTAGTAGTGATGTAACGAATATTCGGTTATTATTCGGTATTTGGCCTATTTTTCGCTATTCAGCCAAATACCGAATATTTAATCACTATTCAGCCGAATACCTAAAAACAGGAGTAAAAAATAACAAAAACACAGTAAATTAATCATTTTGGTATTTAGATTTAATGTTGTCAGGTTAGTGTTGTTTGTTTATATTTATTTATAACTTATAACATGCACAAAATAAAAAAGACCATAATATTAGTCACTTGTATTCACAATTTATAATTACAAAGATCAGCACACGTACACACCTATTCATTCGAGAATCGTCGCACATCTGAGGGTCTGACCCTGCCTATCCTTTTTTTTAAGCACTCGTCTTAGCTCTTCCCTTTCTCTTTCGTCTATCACTCTAGTCCACATATGCCTATGCATACATCATAATGTGCCCTCATGATACTTTCTATTCATCACTTTTCCGTCATAAATTTCCCATTTTACAATTACGTGACTCATAGCCTGGTGATAACGGAGAAAAGAGACAGATAGGACATCAGTATAAGTCACAGTTATGATTTCACAGATTTGAAACAGCTTGGTAGCCCGAACAACCCTAGGCTTTCGCCCGTGCATGCTAAGTGACTTTCATTACAAGCATTTAGCTTTCCGAAGTCTATGACAACAATTGTTTGACATTCACGGCTGCGAATTTCACGCCAATAAGCTGCCTCGACTTGTTTGAGGCAGCTTATTGAGTTGATAACATAATCGACTTGTTCGATTATGTTATCAACTCAATTTCATATTTATTTTCACGTTTTCACTTTGCAGTTCTTCTCTGTTCTTCTTCCGTTATTTACACATGTCGGTCATTTCTTTGTTATCCACATTTGATATCATCACTTAATCACATACTGCCATGGCGCTCATGTCTGTCCGCTTCAACTGTCAAGAATTAACACGATTGGTGAAGCATAGTGACAGTGGGCCAATAGAGAGCAGGGTCCTTGCCATAATGCGGTTTGTGCGCCAATTTTCGTGCGTGCATTAATCGAGCCGAATATTCGGCTATTTGGCCATGCTCCTGGCCGAATATTCGGTATTTGGTCTGAGGCCAAATATACTATTCATTGCAACACTACTTTTTAGCAATTCCTCTAAGCAAAATGTGAGGTGAGCAAAAATAAGCAAATTTTTTCAATGGTAGAGCTATATTGGTATTGTATTTTATTCTTATCGGATAACTTGATTAACAGGAGTCATCATGATTTTATAATACAGATTTAATACCAATATTTTAAAGATTAATACAGTATTCACATTTTTTTTATTATAATGCATACTTTTTTTTTCCCAACTTAATTAATTCAACTTTTCTTCGTTAGCTCCTCACTTACGTGTATTACATCATCGATATAGAAGCGTGATGTATCTCTCCACCAGTTCAGTTTTGTTTTTTGTTAGTTTAATCTTATTTTAGCTTAAAAATACTGTAGTTTTTTAAAATATTCAATATTTTCTTAAGTACAATAAAAAAAATTATTAATCAGTAACAAAATGATTTTATTATTTCTTCTCATAGTACGATTTCATTACATCAATGACAATTACAGAGTTGAAAAGGGAAGGTTGCCTGTAAAACTGATTTTTGCATTAATGCATTTATTGTTTTTTTAATATTTTGTGTGCAAAAATTACTTGGATATTATTTTTCTAAAAATATTGCAAAAATAACATAAATTGATACAGAAACTGTTTATCATACATGTACTGTATATGAGCTTAAAAATAAATAATGAGATCAGCTGATTAATTGATGTGCACAATATTTTTATACTCCTAAGGAAATTACTGTAGGTCTACATTAAAATAAATTGCGTTTTCCCACAGTTAAACTTTGCCGCTAATTGTCGTTGTGATAAATCATTTTCACTTTTTCTGATAACTTTAACACAATCTTCTAACAATTTCACTTTGCATTTATTTCGTTTTTCGGACATTTTCGAACAAACAAATGAATTTCCTTTGTAGCTGGACTAATCCATTAACGCCTGCACTTAATTTCAAGAGTGGGAGAAGTGCCCGAGGTGGGTTTGAACAATAGTTTAGACCAGATATATTCGCAGAAGTGGTCGTTTATTACAGTTGTTGTGTGTTGTTTCCGACCAAAAATTGATGCTCGTGGCTGCATTACACAGGTGGTTATTTAATACAGGTAACTTATATGAAGACTCTATGGATAAACTATTTGGTACCAGAAATTTTTGCCCATTGAATGCAGGTGGTTGCTTAAGCAGATTTTACTGTATATATGTATTAAACAATTTGATTTAAATTTTTTAAATTAGTACTATATTAGTTGCTTCTAATATCAGTTATGTGTGATGAATAATTTGAAAAATAAATAATTAAACAATTCAAAATGTTAATAAGTGATTTGATCTGATGCTGAGACAGATTAATTTCAAAAAATGTTTTAGCAAATGAAGATGAAACTATAAATAATCAAGCTTAAGAGTATAAAAATTGAAAAAGTATAATGGCTATTCAGTTTATATAATTACTTAATGCATTCCATAAGTAAAAAAAATACAATTTAAATGCAGTTTTGTATAAAAAGCTAAGTTTAAAGAATATTTTTTATTATGTTGTATATAATTATTATTATTATATATTATTTNATTTTTTTTTTTCAATAAATTTATTGTGTTTGTGCAAAATAAAAAAAAATCATTTTAACGATACAGTAGCCCCAATTATTATTTTAAAAAAAAAAATTGTTAGGCTTAACATCAACAAAAATTCAACATGGTGGCACGTGCAACAGAGAAAAATTTCAATATGGGATAGGTTCAATAAAATAAATAAATAAACAAATAAAATATAGTAAAGAAACACAATTTAAGGTTTTTAAATCCCATTCTTTTTTCTATTATATATTTTCTTGCTGTTAGAAGCACATTAGCATCCCTAGCATTTAGGCAATGGTTTTTCATTTGTAAATGTTTGTAAATTTCCATCTCCAATGCAATGGGTGGAGAGTGCATTGTTTTAATGACTTTAGCCACTTTTCCCATTTTACAATCACTCCTTCACTCTGTGCCATAATTGCCAATATTGTGTTGCTGTGTCCTTTGTCAATGTTGTATCTATGTTCTTGCAGATGTACCGCCAGGTTTCTTCTAGTCACACTCACATAATCTTTTTTGACTTCTAACTGTTGATTTTCAAATGGTGTTTTATATACTCTAGCTTTCTCTTCCTTTGTTATGCTGCCTTTATCGTTCCATAATAAGTTATAGATATTGGGTGCTCTTTTATAGACCATTCTTGAGTTTTTGTAAGAAACTAACTCATTCACCACGCCTCTTATAAAAACTCGAGAATGGTCTATAAAAGAGCACCCAATATGTATAGCTTATTATGGATTGATAAAGACAGCATAAAAAAGGAAGAGAAAGCTGGGGTATATAAAACACCATTTGAAAATCAACAGTTAGAAGTCAAAAAAGATTATGTGATTGCAACTAGAAGAAACCTGGAGGTACATCTGCAAGAACATAGATACAATGTTGACAAAGTACACAGCAACACAATATTAGCACAGACTGAAGAAGTGATTGTAAAATGGGAAGAGGCTAAAGTCATTAAAACAATGCACTCTTCACCCATCGCATTGGAGATGGAAATATTTGTTTATTTATTTATTTTATTTAATATACACACTTCTATCAATTTATTTTAAAAGTTATTTTTTAAATTTGAAAATATAAAATATTCGAAAACATTATGTTCTATTTTGAAACATTATATTAAACCTGACAGTGGCCTATAGTAAATAGGTTGATAATGTTTGTAAAAATAAAAAGAAGTTAAGCTCAGCAAAATTAGATGTTGGTGAAACTGAAGTTAATTACTTGCTGAGAAAGCGGTGGATAGATAAAAGCAATCAAACCATTGAATTTCTTGAAAAACATAATTCTGTTAAATTTAAAATACTTGTAAATGACACTGATAAAATTAGTTATAAATTTATAAAAATGTATTTTAGCCAAAAGAATGTATTGTTATTTCAAAAATAAATTCTTATATTTAATTTGAAACATAAATTATAACATTGCATATAACATTAATATTAATATAATTTATGCTTTAAACATTTAAATTTTACTGGTTATATTTATATTTTATCAAATTTAAAAAAAAATTAATTAATCTTTCCAGGTCATTTTTGAATTTTTCATTCAACAGCTTCGAGGATTAGAAGATCCAAAAGATCCTATATTTAAGAGATATTTTTATCTTCTTGAGGTAAATAGTAATAATGAATATAATTTAGTTTATTTTAAAAGTTTTTTTTTTTTATATTTTTAACTATTATAAAATGGAAAAATGCTCAATTTTCAGGGTAGGGATGGGTATTATAAAAATTAAGTGACGGTGGAAATTTTCACTTTTCTTCGTCATTTTCCTCGATACGACACGCGACCCTTTCTATCTCCTCGCCTTCTCGACCTGTCACCATCAAAATTTAATAGCATCAACGTTTCTTATACACAAGCTACCGTGCCAAATTTCGTTTCTCTATCATTATTCTTTCCTGATATATTAAACAAAATAAACGCTAACACATCGCATCCGCGGAATTATTTTTGCCTTTTTTTTACTTTTTTTTTTGTTTCGGGGAGACTGGAAATGCGGACATTTACAAAAAGCCGAGAGGGTCAAATTTGATACTAAACCAAACGATCTCCGTAGTTAATCGAGCTGCTATTTTGCTACAGTTTATAATTAGATATTAAGTAATTTGGTATTGGAGGTAGAGGTTAGGTTCTATTTCTTATCTAAATTAATACTTATAATAATATTTAATGGTAGTTTTATTCGTTTTATTATGTGTTTATAAAGACAAAATCGAACAGATTTTAAATTTTATTTATTACACTAAGCTGCGAAAAGCGAATTTTTTCGACAATTTAGGCATACCCGATATGAATTTTTTTATACGTGAGTTCGTGTATTACAAGTTTGACGTTGAATTCTTCTTTTATTTTTTTGAAAAACACGGCGTGCAACAGTTATTTGTAGGCAGTCCTACGCGAGTGTCATCAGTTTACACTTGTTGGGCAATTCTTCTACGATGGTGCTTACTATTGCTTGCGTGGACTTACAAGTCCTTCGGCAACTTGTAAAATTTAACTTAAGTATAGTGTAATTTCATTGTCAAAGAATATTTTACTAACCGTATTCTTTCACTAAAAATAGAACAATTTTAAAAGTTAACACAAATAGTGATACACAAGAACGCGTACACATGGCTGTAATTGCATTTTTGAAGAAACTGGAAACGAAAGAAATATTTTCAAACTTGGAAATTATTTAGCGTTAATATTGCTGAATTGATAAACGAGAACAATATAAGTCAAAAGTACGCTGACGATGGTGAGAACGAGACTTTTGTCGACGTTAAACATCTCCCAAGCGGTAAAACGGGGGAATTCCAACCACACCTTCACGTAAAATCGAAATACCTCCTCTCGCATTTTGTCACTAAGCGAGACGGAATTCCGATACAAAGAGGAACAAAGAAGTTCTCCCTCTTTGTGAACACCTGAAGCGCAAAAACACAACTTGGCAAACTGAAAAAACGAAAAACCGGAAATGAAAATCATTTTCGAATGATGCACCCAAGTGGTACTATCGTAGAAACTCAGGAGACGTCCGATGTTTCCCATGATGTTTCCTCCTACCTGGATGGACCACAAGAGTAATTGCGCGGAGAAACTGTCGCGAACGAGTATTAAATACTCGAGTAGTAGATTAATCTCCGTGATTATTCGAGGCACGTCTTTCCTTCTTTCACCTTCTCCCGCTAAGACAAAGCGTAACGATTTGAAAGCGTGTTTAACTTCTTGACATATCAGTTCGAAGTATAAAAATATGAAATTCAGTGGCAACATAAACACTGCCGTATACAAAACTGAAAACAAAACGTAGAGAAAGCGAAAAAAATATTCTTCCATTGCTCCGAAACCAAATTTAAGACTTATCTGCGAAATAAAGTTACTGGCGCCAGTGAAGACGGCGACTACATTGATAATATTAACTAAAACGAAGTAAAGCCAAAGAAAACCGACTCGAAGCGTTAATATTCTCTCGTTGACTCCGCTGACACCAGAAATTTTTACGATATTCTGAACCAGAGTACGAATCTTCGTTCGATCCAGATGAAATCGATAACACGAAACAAATGGGATTATCTGAGTAAATACGAAAAATGCCGTCAGACAAATCTTAACGAAATTCGCATTTTCGGCGAAGGCGCTAATTACTCTCAAGGTGTACAGACACACCAATATCTTTGCCACGACTAACGAAATAATTGCCTGCGAATGGAATCCCTTTCCTTCCATCTTTAATCCGAAGAGCGACATGCTGCGTAACAACGGACTCCACGCCTTAAAACTGTACATCGCCGTGTCTCGATTCGTTCGTGAATCCGTTTCCTTCATATTTTGTTTTCTGTTTTTTTTGGACGTGGATCTTAAATCGAAAAATTCGTAAACTTAAAACTTAGTTTCGGAACTTCGTATGCCAGAAGAATAAACGATTTCTTCTACCTCAAACTGAATTATTGTCTGCGAAAATTATTTTTCTCTGTCGTATACACTGCAGAAACTCATTTAATTTTCTTCTGACGCATTTCCGAGAAAAGGGAGACAAAAGGCGACTCGCGAATGCAACAAATGTTTACGTGACTTCGGTCAACACGATCAAAGTCGAAGGACGTCTCGCGTGTTTGCGTGAAACGTCAATATTTCGAATGAAATACACACATATTCCAAGAATTATTGTTCAAACAATTAATGGAAAACTCGGTTAAAATCGAAAACGGATGCAATTTATTTGAGAAACATCAATATTTGATGAAAGACAAAGGGTATTGAGATTTATTAAGCACATTTCGTTGTGTTCGGATAATACTTGATCCGCATCGACACTTAAAATAAATGCACGAATTTGAACGAGAAATTACAATTACGTAAAACTAGAATTTACATGTTTAAAAATATAACTTTCTAGAATTGTGGTAGGATGGCGGCTCAAGTAAAATTCTATTGTCTTTCAGTAACCGGTAGAGGAAGAATTCGTAATATTGAGCAATGTTTTATAAATTATATTTTAAGCAATTCCGTTTAATAACGCTCACCGAATGAATGTGTTTGTATTTCGTTTCAAATATTGACGTTTAACGCAAACACCAGTGATGTCCTTGCAGCTTTGATCACCTTTACCAAAAAAATGTAAACAATTGTTTAAAGTGACGACTCGCGTCGTCACTCTCGATTCTCGGAAACGTAATAAGAAAGAACAAACGAGTTTGTGGAAATCACGTAAAATGATATTAAATTTATAATACTGTAATTCAATTTTTAACTTTACCGGATATTACATATAACAGAGGAAAAGTATGGCGATCTGGCAAAAAATTACCCTTCTCGGATTTATACATTTTTGGACTCGGGACGTAGAGAAATGCACAAAAGTTCAGGGGGAGTTTCTGTATGTGTGAATGTTAGTGCGCGTGTATGAAGGTGTGTATTGGCGTTTATTTCGTTTAATAACTCGGGATGGGATAAAGGTTAAGAAACGAAATTTGGTACGGTAGTTTGGGTAGGTGGGTCATCGGTGCTATTAAATTTTGGTTGCGAACGGTCGAGGGAATGGAAAGACAGAGAATGATCACGTCGGGGGATAGAGAAGATTTCCAATCGCATCGGACTTAACGAAGATTTTACTCGTTAGCATTTAGTTTTTTTTAATATAAAACTCATGTTTTTCCTCAAAATTAAGTCTTTTGCATTTTATAATAATTTAAAATATATAAGAAAATCTTATAACAGATGGTACTACATATACTTTTATTTATTACGATTATTTATTTATTTATTTATTTATTTAATCATACGACCCTATGGCCATTGGCCTTTTTCAAGGGTCAAAAGAAAAATTAATGATACAGACGTTTACCAAGTATACAATCAACAAAACAACAAAAAAGAACAGAGAAGAAAAATACAATAACAGCAAAACACACACAAAAAAAAAAATACACTCAACTAATCACATCTCAATATTTTTACAGCCCGTTTAAATTGTCCGTAAGTACACAATTCTTTATATTCTTCTTTTAAGGCATTCCAACTATATATAAGTTGATAAATTGGTGCATCTCTTCCAAAACTATGCTTAACCTTTGGTAAAAGCAAGTTATTTCTCCATCGGTAGTTGTAATTAGAAGGCCTAAAATATTTATTTAATTCTTCGCTTATATAAGATTTTTTCTTGCTCACCTTTATTAGTTTAAAACCTTCCAAAAGAACTTGTTTTTTATATAAAGTTTTTATTTTATCAATTTTGATCTGGTTATAAAAAGAAGTGACAGAGGAATCATAAGGCAACTTATATAATGCTCTTATAAAGTTATTTTGTATAACTTGCAATCTATTCAATACAAAAGAAGAAGCTGTACCCCATACAGAAATACCGTATCGAAGTTTAGGTTCCATGCAAGCGTGATACAAGCGCAAAACAGTCTCACAATTTAAAAAACTCATTATTCTTTTCAGTATTCCAATATATCTAGATAAAGACAGTGTTAAATTATTTATATGATTGTTCCATCGTAACTTATCATCAATTTCGATTCCTAAATATTTTACAGTATTAACTCTTTGAATACGTTCATTATTTATTCTTACTTGTATATCTTCTAAATTCACTTTTTTGTTTTTATTTGATAAACAAATATAATTTGTTTTATTTTCATTTACTCTTAAGTTATTATTTTCCATGTACTTACTTAATTTAGATAACAAAGAGTTTATATTATTTTCAACCAAATGAAGATTCCAATCTGCATATGTTATAACAATATCATCTGCATACAATATAATATTATTCTCAGGAATAGTCTCTACAATATCATTTATATAAATATTAAAAAGTAAAGGGCCCAAAACGGATCC
>NW_019385202.1:195094-199798 GCF_000671375.1 Centruroides sculpturatus
GGCTATATATTTCATTTGTTTCAATATTAATCCAAATATTATTATTAAATTACAAAATTGATAATTTTCATAAATATATTTTTTTCTGACAAGTTGTTAAACTAGGTTTTTATCAAAGAAAATGCTGTCCAGTTTTCATGTTTTTTAGGCACTTAGATGACAAATTTTGACGATTTTAATTATAAAATTTTAATAATAATAATTTTAATTAATTTAGCATTAAGAACTTTGTTTTAGTTATTGAATAAACATAAAATTATCATTAAAAAAATATGAAAAATTTTCAAAACATTCATTCAAGATACATTATGATTGAATTTATATAATTATCTTTAACTAATATTTATTCATTCATTTACAGTGATAATCACTCAACAAAAGTAAAGAATTTTATGATGGATATGATGTGTCCACTTATAAGTGAAGCAGATTCTGTCTCTCAAGAACTATTGGATATTATCTTAGCTCAGATCATTGAGCCAAGAAAGGTTATTTTTTGTAACTCATCTTGAATTACTAATTTCTTTGTGTTTTTATTGATTGATTTATTTAATATCATAACTGAGCTGCTTTGCATCTTGTTAGTTTTTCAATTTTTAGTTAATTAATTATGAAATACTTTTTATAATTTTAGCCTCATATTAATTATTTTTTATGTTGATTTGAAGAGACATAATAATTTTAATTATTGTATTAAATCAGTTTTAAGATACACTTTTTTTTTTAACTATTTTTTACTTGTTTAAAATAGAGATGCATCTTAGAATTAATGGTGTCTTACATTTGCTGCGTAAAATGGCAATTAACAATCATTGTGAATAGATTTATGGTGCCTCATACACCAATAATACATGTTTTTGGCTATATTACTCAATAGTCAAATCAGTTTAAATAAACTTTGTTGTTATGAACATTTAATTATAATTTTTTTTTAATCTTTAAGATTCCTTCAAGACAACATTATGATGCAGCAATCAAAGGTTCTTTTATATGCATAAGAGCTTGGAAATAACGCAATATCTATTTTCTGTTTCCATTTTACAAACATTATCTGTTTTAAGGCTTTTTCATGTTTTTCTAACTTATAGTCAACAAAATTTAATAAAATTGATTATTTTAAAAACATTATCACAATATAAAAAAAATCTTAAAATCCAATTTCAAACTCATGATGTCTTAGAATCAAGGAAATACAATACATCTATTAAACTTTCTTAATGTTAGATATACACACAGAATTTCTCAAGTTTTTAGATTCTTTTCTCTGAACATGTTTTATCTTAAATATAAATTTGTAAGCCCCACTGAAGAGGCCATAGGCAAAATGCATTTGGGAAGC
The DNA here is from genome assembly GCF_000671375.1 of Centruroides sculpturatus. Taxonomy (NCBI): domain Eukaryota; kingdom Metazoa; phylum Arthropoda; class Arachnida; order Scorpiones; family Buthidae; genus Centruroides; species Centruroides sculpturatus. The sequence goes on from NW_019385202.1 coordinate 196,434, forward strand.
TTGTTAGTAATAATGTAAATAAAAGGTTCTTCTCTGCAAATTATTTTCTTTTTTATACCCTTTTTTAACTCTTTTTTAAAGTTTTATAGTCATTATTGCTTGATTTTTTAAAAATTGAAGTTATATATTATCAAAAAGTCAGAAGGGAAAGAAAAACATAAAAATTTTTTTGTAATTTTACATTTATGTAAGAAGAAAACAAAAGAGAAAATTTCTGACTCCATCGAATTTTTATAATTTTTTTGGAATAAATTTGATATTTAGTGTTTTAGTCGTTTATTTTTATTTCAAATTTTTGTTGCAGTGAAATAGAATATTTTGATTATAGCATTAAAACTGGTTTAAATATAAATCTTATTGTTAGTTCTTTAAATGTTTTATATATTAGTTTATTATTTACTCTTTCAACAAGGTTTTTAAACACATAAGTTGATGATTTCTGAAAACAGTAATGATTAAATAAGTTAGCTTCAAAAAGTACTTTAAAAAGTTTATATTTTGAAATTATCATTAGTTTATTCCTCCATAAGTACACAATCACCATGATATATCCATATATTGGCAATAACAAGTGTACAGTTAATAGAAGAAACAATCAAATCCTCTATAATGATACAGACATTTATAAAAGAAAGTTTAAAGAACATATTGCAGTTAAAAGTTTCCAGAAAAAGATAATCTATTAACATTTTGAAATTTACAAATGGTATAACATTATTAAAGACGTCATAAAATAAAATGTATTTAATCCATACTGATCCTGCATTGTAATTTTATAATAGTTCATTTAAGTATTGTAATTTTGTATTTGTCTGTTTTCATTGCATTATTTATTAATGAAGATGTAGTATTGTTTTAATTGTTGTGGATTATATAAGACTGCTATTAATTCTGTGATTGTAGAAGAATTGAAACTGTGAGTTTGATATATTTGACTTCTTGTAATATTTATTTAATTTTAATTTAATTTAGTTACAAATATATTTCTTTTCGGACTATACATATAATTGAGTCTATCTTCATCTGTCCCTTCACACGCTTAGCTGAGGCAATAACAAATCTACGGCGATACCAACCTTTTATTTGAGGCTACATGTCTGCCATCCAATGTAAATGAGTTAAAAAATCCTCTAGCTCATTTACATTGGACGGCGGACATGTAATCTCAAATAAAAGGTCGGTATCCCCCAAAAGCTTAGGTAGCCTCCAATGAACTATACGTGAACTTCCAGTTTGCACCATAAGTCACATTATTTCAATTCAAAAATTTACCCCTGAAAGGAGTTAGATGACCAGCACAACTGTGTTGCTAGCAGGAAAAATATGATATACAGGGGCAAGACACTTCTAATTTGAGGTGGAAAGCATATATTTTAAATTAAATAAATTGAAAATATGATTAAAAATTGCAGTCTGGCACTATGACAATGTCACAATAATTTTTTCTTATTCAAATTCTTTTTTAAAATTAGGGGTTAAAATATAAAATAGGAAAGATAAGACTTTTATTTCTTCATTTTAATTTTTAGTCTTATGAGTAGTTCCAAAATTAGAATATTTTTTATCTATTACTTGTGAATCTGCTTCATAACAACAAAGTTTTATAATGAGAGAAAATTTTTAATATGTTATTAAAAAAAAAGAAGAAATTTATAAAATTTGAATTAAAACTGTGATTGGCATATTTATTTGATAATTTACTATAAAATAATTGAGAACCTATCATACATTAAATATGATTTGAATGTAAATTTGATAATTTTATAATTATTTTTTTTATCACAATTGTGATAGCATTTCCTCTTCTTTTTCATTTAGACCCAAAATAAGAATGCGTACAATTTAGCAAAAGATATCTTAAGAAGAACTTGTAGTACAATAGAGCCATATCTTCAAGCTGTAAGTAATGTTTGTATTTCTCATTTAATTTAAAATGTTATGAAATTAAGTAAAATTTATCTATATATACATATAGATAAATTTTAATTAATTGCTATAAAAAGAAAATATTATATATAGATATATATAATATTTTCTTTTTATAGCAACACTTGATAACATCATTCGTTACTTTTTCTTTTTTTAATGAAATACTTAAAGACAGTACAAATATGATACAAATAAAGTATTAAGAAATTAAGAAGTAAACAGTTATCATATTTAATAATAATAATAATAATAATAATAACAATTAGTTATTTATTTATAGTTATATACAGCAGGATTAGAAATTAAGAATATCTACTAGTTGTCTCGTGCAACTAGCTTTAGACGTCAGTTGTCCTGTAATGAAGTCAGTTATCCAAACTGTAGGATGCATTTTTTTCTTTTTTTATAAACTGCTAAGTAATATAAAAGAATTATCACACACAAAAAAAATATAACTTTTTTTTTTGCTTGCACACTATATAGTTATTCATCAGATCTACATCAAAAGAAAGAAATTTTGAACATCTCAGGCAACTTACATGGTGATTGTGTACAGTATATGCCAAATCAGAAACATTGAGTAGGACTATTACTTTTTATGATATGTAAAAAGTCATAGTTCTAAAAATATCAATATATTTATGTATAGGGTTAATGTTTTATGAACTTAATATACTATCTAAAAAGATTTTATTTTTATAATTTAACATGAAATATTTTTCATATTTTTTTTTATCGATTATTATTTATACTCAACAGACAAACAAACAACATGCAAAGATTTTTTAGTAAGACTTTTGTAAAAGTTTATATATTTTTAACTTAAAGGGTTTTTAACTTAGATAATTATGATCTCTACTTTTTTTTTTTGTTAGTGATATTCAAAATTTTTAAAGCATTTTTTTATACACTTGATAATAAGTTACTACTATTAGCTGTTTATATAATAATAATATGATAATTGCAGAAAAACATATAATGTTAAGTGTATTCTAATTTTTAAGAATGAAAGACTGTTGTAATAAATGCAGGGTGTGGCAGCGGAGTAAAGTAAAAAGGGAACTACTTGGTTTGAACAGAGAGTTTAATCTAAGATGTACAGATTACACATACCAAAAACGAAAGGAGATAAGGTACAAAGTACTGTAAGGTCTCGTTTTATGCGGTGGATACGTTCTACAGAAAAGCGCAAATAAAAAATTCGCATAAAAAAAGACTTTACTTGCCTTGAAAAAGTAGGGATACATTCCGTAATTTTCTAAAATCGCATAAAACCAAAACAACGAGTTAAAATTAACTTAAAACCGCATAAAAAAGTTTGCAGAAATTAAAAGAAATAGGCTGCTTAATAAATTACTTCGAATGTCTGAAAGAAATTCATATAAAAGCTTAAAATAAACTTGTATTCAAACTTAATTCAGTTTATTTTATTGAAA
>NW_019385202.1:200964-247947 GCF_000671375.1 Centruroides sculpturatus
GGAAATCCAACTCCAGCTGTGTTCAAGGTCATCCAGATGTGTAAACAATGACTCATCAGTGTTAAATTTCACAGAAGGGCGAGACAAAGGAAGTTAAACTTTGAAGCTTTTCCTCAAAATTAACGCATTTCTTTCGTTTTTTTTCAGTTTTAAGTATTTTTTATGTTTAATTACATTTATATCAAAAATTGCTAGGAACTAAAGCGATTAAGGTAGATCTAGCTGTCCTTTACATCCATAAACGTTATATGTCAGTGGAACAAATGGAGTGAGCTTTGAGCGTTCCATGATTTTTGGAGACTGTCTATACGCAGTCTTCCTAAACAAGCCTATGTGTATGTTTGTCCAAGAAGTTTTTGGATGAAATACAAACCGCACAAGTTCGAAATCGCATAAAAATAATCCGCATAAAAAGAGACCTTACAGTACAAGAATCTTCTTATATAAACAAAGGTCTAGACATCAACTGGGATGTTCATAGGAGAGTGTCATGATAGTCGCACCAACAAAAACTTATTATGCATATGAATAATTTTTAATGTTTTTTTCTTTATTATTGTATTAAAAGTTATTTTATTAATAAAAATAAACACATTTTGATTAATTTTAAAATTTTTATTTTATAAATTTTACAGTTCTTTAACAATGCTCTTATTCTTGGGAAAACATCTAGAAGTGATGTTGGTCACCATTTATATGATCTAATATATGAATTAAATTCCATCTGTCCAAGTATGTTAGTAGCAGTTTTACCACAACTTGAATTTAAACTAAAGGTAAGATTTTAATTAAAATATATGTTTTGAAATTGTATATATTATTTAAACCTGTAATATGCCTAATAATGTTTTATACCACTGTAGTAGCCAATGATTTCTAATCAGTACTTTAATTTTAATAGCTCTGAATTTGTATAAAAATTATTTGTGTAGTAGGAAGTTTTATTTTTTTCCAGTGTATAACAGTTGATGTACTTTAAAGAAACCATTTCATCTGAATATAGTTTGGTAATTTTCTCCAATAATCAAAAGGATTTTATTGACTGAAAATTCTGAGACTTTCAAATTTTTTTATATTAAGAGAATTAAATGGGTGTACTAAAATAATTCAAAAACAGTTACATCCAGTTTTTTACTTCTTCTTTTTTTTAAGAAATTTAGATTGCTAAACTGAATGAGACCAATTCAAAAGTTTAACTCTTAAAAATTTAAACTTAAATGTTTAAAACATTATATTCGAAGATATTCCAAGAACATTTTCAAGTATGCAAATTTTGGCTAATTGTGGAACTCACCATCAGCCTGAAGCAGACATGTAAAGTTAAGTCATGTATTGTTACAAAACAGACTCAAAATCCAAGTAACAAATTAATAAAATTGCAAATAATAAGTAACAAATATCAAACTAATGTGCAATTATCAACAAATATTTTCATACATCAGTTGGCATTTTGCTAAACAGGAAGTGACATCACATTTTTTAAATCACTTATAACTCAAAATGAATGCTTCAAATAAAAAAGTAGCCCTAGAGTTTTTGACTCAAAATTGACCTCTCTATAACCTCTCAAGTTTTTTACACACCTTTCTGTACACCCTGTATATTAAAAGCAAAGTTTGTGTGAGGTATCACTGCCTCACATAAACGACAAAAATTTAAAAATTAATTAGATTTACAATTTTAAAATTTCAAAACAACTTTTAAATGGTTTTTAAAAACATTCTTTTAATTTTCAATTGATTTGATTTTAATTTTAATTATTATTTTTAATGATTTTTATTTATTTAATTTTGCCTGGAATTTTTTAATCCTTAATTCCATTTTTTTAAATTAATTGCAACTGTTTCTATAATTATATTGTTATAGTTCTATAGTCATGCAATATAACTATAGAAATTGTTTTAGTGTTGTCTAATTTAGTGTTTTAGTGTCGTCTTGCACTAAAGATAATCAAATTTAAATTCATTTTAATTTTTTAGTAATTTCATTAATTTTTGTTTTATAAATTTGCCTGCTTTTTAAAAATTTTAATTATAAGTGAGTTAACATTGATTGAACTATCATGCTAGTGAGTTTCAAATTGAGGCCAGTGGTCAGCAAAAATATTGAAGTGTCAGCAAAGCAGTTTAAAATGTAAACAAAATTATATTTTAATTGAAACAATATTATATGAAATTGTTTTTAATATTTAGTATGTTTACTCTTAATGATAAAACGACTTTTTTATTATATTATGAAAGTTTTTATGATGATTCACAGATGTGCTGTAATACATTAAATTTTCAAATGAGATTTGTATGTTTCTGAGTGAAAATATTTGTTTGAGCTAAATTTAATGCCATTTTGAGTTTTAAAAATTGATTTTTTAAGAAGAGTCAGTCTACGTATTCGTTACTCGAGTGAATGAATTCAAAAATCACTCACGGTGATGATATTTATTTGGCTTGTTGCATCATTTGCCAAACTGCATATAGTATTAAATATGACTGAGTTAAATCATTTAGAAGACACCCATTGAAAAGTGTACATCTTCTTATTTACTATTTTTCATTTTTTTAACCAACCATTTTTCATTCTTCAGCTTGATATTTATTACCAGTAATTAATGAATGTACCATGCTCTTAATGTAAATCATTAATTTTTCTAAACTAAAATAAACTTTAGAAGGTACTGTATTCAAAAGAATCTGAATCAGGAGAAATTTTGGTATTGTCTCATCACTAATTATTATTATTATTATAGAGTAATTATAGTATTATCTAATAATTTTAATAAAATTTTGATTTATAATGAGTTTTATTTAAACAATTGCAATAATAAAAAATAAATAAAAACTGTTTATATTAATTACAAGTTTAAAAGCTTATTATTTTGTTATTACTGAATTTCCTGTCAGTTTATGAAATTTTTCACAGACTGGTAGGAAATTTCTGCAAACTGGTGTTGCCCAAGGTTAAAGAACACTGGTGTTCTTCAACCTTGGGCAACACCAGTTTACAGAAATACTACACAAAATAGAAATAACATGAGGATGATAAATGGGTGTTACTAAAAACTTTCCAAACACAAATTAACTTTAATGAACAATTATTTATTGTGACATCATCACAATGCTGGGTTGCAATTTTTAATTATATTTTTAATTTATTTAATTTAAATTATATGCTCTCCACTTCAAATTAGTACTGTAGTGTCCTGCCCCTGTACATCATACTTTTCCATTAGCAATGGAGTCATGCCAGTCATCTATCTAACTCTTCAGGAGAAAATTTTTGAATTGAAATAACAATTTTTGGTTTGCATTGGAAGTTCATGTATAGTTAGTTGGAGCTTCCTGCCTTTAATTTTTTTCATATTTGGTCTTGAATTTCATTTATCTAACATTGTTCTGAAAATTAAGGAAAGACAGATGGATGACAGTGGAAATTTATAGGTTTACAATTTTTTTCAAATTGCAGTCCAATTACAACTCAACTTTTGGTTAAGTCAATTTAACCTTCTTCAAGATAGAACAGAATTATGAAAGTCAATTTGTATACAAATTAAACTTGAACATAGTTCTTTTAATTTGGAAAGTTTTTAATAATACCAAATTATCATCCTAACATTATTTCTAATTTTTCAAATTATGTTTAAGAAAATAATCTTTGACTTCTTTTTGTTTTATTTAGTGAAAAAGTTTGGATTAATGGAATTGTACTGTATTGTTATGATGTTATATAAACTACAGAAATTAATTTAGTGAAAACAAATTGTAATGTATTTAAAATTATTTATTATGTTTTCTAGAGTAATGAAGAAAAAGAAAGACTTGAAGTTAGTAGATTATTGGCTAGAATGTTTTCTGATAAAAACTCTGATCTTGCTGCACAAAATAAACCATTATGGAATTGTTTTCTTGGAAGGTATGCATTTTCTAAAAATACTTTACTAAAATATCCATTTTGAAAGAAAAAAAATAGTGTTTACATTAATTTGCAGTTTTAAAAATTACAAGTCTACATAATTTTTTCCACATTTTTTTTCTACATAAATTTTATATTAACTCTAAAGACTGACCTCCATAATTATTGATCAATTTCTGTAAGACTTGATTTTTGTTTGTAGATTTTTCATTGCTTGTTTATGATCATTTTGAAGCAAGAATTGTGTCAAACTTAGTGATAGAACAGAGAAGTATAATTTTAGTCTATTAAACTTGGCTTAAATACTTCTGAAATATGTAAAGAAATGTGTGAGATTTATGATGAGTTCTTTGAGAATAATGTGATATTCAAACAATATTTTTATCAGAATAATGAGAGTTTTTTTATTGTAAACTTTTTTTATTAGTTTGTCAGCATTTTGCCATATTGTTGTTTTGTTTGCTATAATGATTAACTTAAAAAGTGGTTGAGTATTTAACTAAGAAATCTTATAATTATATAAATGAGACACATGGGATTATTTAGCAGTTAAACTTGATAAATACTAAATTATTTAGAGAAATTGAATATTTTTATAGCTTCATATAAAAATTGAATATTGTTATTTTATAATATGATTTAAATATTTTGGAAATTAAAATGAAAATATATTAATATAATTAAGTTTTGTAATTAGTTTTGTGATTTAATTTATAAAACATTTTATAAAATATATTTAAATAAATTATAAAACATTTCTAAAACTGTGAAGCTGTGCATCATCTATGCACAGATTATCAGCTGTTAAACATTGAGTCTCTTCCAGATATCTGGAATGTTTAGGGATATTATGCAAGTATATACTGTTTCAAGTAGTGAAGCCTTATGTAGCATATGGATGATGATTCTATAACACTCTAGGTTCTTCAGTTGTTGCTCTAGATCTCTTGCGAGTGGCTCTGAGTGTAATTAGAATTCTTCCACAATTGTTCACCCTCAATTTGAATGTTCTTTAATTAGTAGCCTTCTCTAAATGTTTTTCTTCTACCCTTCTGTCACTTGGAGCTGCCATATTTAAAATTCATATCTTTAAAAAAAATTAAAAAATGAAACTAATGAAATGAAACTAAATGAAATTAAATTGTCAGTGGATGAACTATAAAATGTTTTTTGTTGTCCCTTCGAACATCATCAGGAAATTACAATTTTATGGCAGAGATGCCCTTTATTTGGAGGCTTCCTCAACATGCAGAACATTAAAAAATTCCCTCAGGCAGCAGCATATACATTTATAAAAATTATACATTCAATAAAAAAGGTTTCAGCCAGGACATAAATATAAGCTTTAAAAAATTTTTTTTTACAAATGAAATTTTCAGTGGATGAACTGTAAGTGACCTCTTTCGTTGTCCGTTTGAATCCTAAACACTAAATCATAGGAATACACAATTGCCACCACCTCAACAAGTTAGTTCTTTGGGGATTACTACTAATAATAATAATAATAATAATAACTCTCCCGTGGTCACCACCTGGTCGTGGTGGGAGAGCTCAGTATTTTTACTGAACCATAGGGCAATGCAGGCTGGAGCACAAGCTCCTGGTAGGGACACCCATGCCAGTAAGGTCTATGGGGAGAAATGAAGCTAAGAGTGACCACACACCCACATTCTGTGGAGAAATTTATGATGGTTGTAACCAGATCTAAGCATGATACTGGCTCGGACGTCGCCCGGGTTAACAAGGTCCGCGTTCGTGGGTTAGGCAGAGGCTCACGTTCGAAAAATAGGCTCCAGTCTCCCTTGGTTACCGGTGGCGAAAGCAGCACTGGCCCAAGCATGGCTATTGCAATGCCCTCAACAGAAATGAGGAATCAACCTAGCTTTGGTGTTTCTGTGGCAATGCATCAACAGACCACAAAAACTGGAAAACCACGCCAACGGATGAAATGGACAACAGAAATGAACAAATTTATCATCCGCACTTACTACACCATCACAAGACTCGAAACAAACATGACAGCATACAGACAACAACTACACCACATATTCACACAACAATATCCTCACCTCACTGTCACCGAACAAAGGGTTGTTGATCAAAAACGAACAATTATACACAACAACCTTATCCCACAAACAACACTTGAACTTATCAAACAACAGGTTGCTGATCAAATACATCAACAGACAGAAACATTTAACATTAATGAAGATTACGTAACCTGTCAGGATAATACAGCAACAAGCACTGATTACAGCACACACACAAGTACCACTAATGATAATGTAGGCACTTCCCCATCCATCACTGATAACATACACGTAGAATTAGTTAATACACTCTCACTTATATTTCAGGAAACACCCACTAAATATACAGGCACAGATCCCACACAAAGACCACAAATACCGAAAATCAACACGTCAAAGGTAGTAGGAAAAACACTAAATTATGTAAACACTCACTTACTATCAAATTACATTCATTTAATTTCTACACTCTCAGACATTCATACATTAGTTTATGCTGGAGCAGTCACAGTAATAACACACCATGGACTGAAAATACAATCACAGACAGACAGACAGACAGACACAAAACACAATTCTATTACAAGCCTACCTGGTAGAGAAGAATAGAAACACAAATAAATGACATTAGACAGCAATTAGGCAGGTTGACACAATACACTAAAAACAACATAACATCCAAATTAAAGAAACAACTCAAAAACATTTTCAAGAAAATCAAAACACACACAAAACATGAACATCACAACACATACATTACAGAATATATTGATACACTAAAACAGAAACTCGCAACCAAAGCACGTAGACTCAAATGATACAAAACATGTACACTACGAAAACATCAAAATAAGTTATTTACAAACAACGAAAAAATTTTCTACAGACAAATCAGTAACAAAACAAACACTGATACACAGCACAGTGGCACACCAACAGAAGAACACACAACTTATTGGTCTTCTCTTTAGTTCAATGCTGTTACACACAATGCTGATGCAGGCTGGATCAAGGAGAAAAACAGAAACTTGCATAACATACCAAGTATGCCCTGTGCTGAAATAAACATACACGACATTCGCTACGCTGTTAACAGAACACACAACTGGATGACACCTGGTTTAGACAACATTCACAATTTCTGGTACAAAAAATTTACATCGCTGCATCAGGAACTAGCCAAACATCTAACACACATTATCATCAATCCACAAGACATGCCAAATTTTCGGGGTATCACCTATATTAAACCTAAAAGCAACAACACCACACACACCACACAATACAGACCAATTACATGTCTTCCAACACTCTACAAATTATTGACAGCATGTATCACAAACAAAATATATAAACATGTTGAGGAGCACGACATTCTTACAGAACAACAAAAAGGTTGCTGTAGAAATCACAGGGGATGCAAAGAACAGTTACTCATAGATTCAGTCATTCTACAGCAAGCACACGAACAACACAGAAAATACACATGGCATATATAGACTACAGAAAAGCATTCGACAGTGTTCTACACAGCTGGCTGCTACATATTCTACACATGTACAAAATACATCTATTACTCATTGCATTCTTCCAAAACACTATGCAGCACTGGAGAACACCACTATATCTCAGGGTTAGTAACACTTCCATACAAACAAATGAAATATTCATTAGGCGAGGAATTTTTCAAGGAGATTCCTTGAGTCCTCTCTGGTTCTGCCTAGCCCTGAATCCATTATCCAACATGTTAAACAACACGCATTATGGCTACAATATCAGACATAAAAAAACAACATAGTTTCCACTGTTGTATTTCATGTACATGGATGACATAAAACTTTATTCATCCACACAAAAACAACTTCAGCAGCTGCTACAAATCACACATTCATACACCAAGGACATACAAATGGAGTTTGGCCTAGACAAATGCAAAACACTTCACATAGAAAAAGGAATCCTGAAGAAAGAAGATTTTGCACTTGGAAATGGAGACGTTATTGAATCCATGGAAGAGGGCAAGTTCTACAAGTATTTAGGATTCCAACAGACCAAACTAACAGAACATACACAAATAAAGCAAAGATTAATTAAAGAATACCAAAATAGGTTAAATGCCGCTATACTTAGAACACAGTTAAATGCAAAACACACAGTTAAAGCAATAAACACATATGTCATCCCAGTACTCACATACTCTTTTGGAGTTATACATTGGACTCACACAGATCTCGAGCAACTCCAAAGGAAAACTAGAACAACACTTACTAAGCATAAACAACATCATCCTAAATCCGCCACAGAAAGATTAACCCTTCCACGTAAAGATGGCGGACGTGGCCTGATTGACATAGTTAACCTTCACTACAAACAAATACAGTCACTGCGAGAGTTTTTCTACAAGAAACAAGAAACATCACAGTTACATAAAGCAGTAACTCTAGCAGACTCAAATAACACACCATTAAACTTACACTCACAACATACAGACATGACACAACATATAAAAAGCATAGACACCATCAAGCAATCGTGGGCTCGAAAGGCTCTCCATGGCAGGCATCCTTATGACCTGGCCCAGGATTTTGTTGACAAAACTGCATCAAACAGCTGGTTAGATCGAGGATGCCTCTTTGGGGAGACGGAAGGATTCATGATTGCCATACAGGATCAGGTCATAAATACTAAAAACTACAAAAAATACATAGTCAAAGATACAACACTCACAAATGACACATCAGAAAATGTCACATTATGCCTGAAACTATAGAACTCATCACTTCTGGGTGCAAGCTCTTGGCACAGATAGATTATCTACACACACATAATCAAGTAGCAAATATAATACACCAAGAGCTTGCAAAGAAGCAGAAATTATTAGACATCCATAAACCATACTACAAATACATTTCAATAGACAGTATTAGAAAACAACATGCACAAAATGTATTACAACAGAGCCATAATCACAGATAAAACAATTTATCATAATAGACCAGATGTCACACTCATTGACAAACACAATAAAATCACATACATTATAGACATAGCCATTCCAAACACTCACAATATACAAAACACATGCAATGAAAAAATTAGCAGGTACATAGAACTCACCCAGGAAATAAAGCATCTGTGGAGGATGGATAGGGTGCTTATTGTACCTGTCGTTCTCTCCTGTACAGGTGTGATATCACACATACTACACAATAGCCTGGGAACATTACAATTGAATAGAAATACATACATCACACTACAGAAGGCACACTATATTGAATACATGACACATTGTTAGAAAATTCCTGAATACAGACACTGTGACACACTTAATATTAGTTTTGGTTGCCATGCCTTGACTCAGGTCTGGCATAATACACAGCCATTGGTATCAAACGAGTATAACCCACTAAATACTGTATAATAATAATAATAATAAATTAATTCACAAGATATTTCTATTAAACATTAAATGTTTTTGGATTTATTAAATCTGTTATTAGTATTATATTATTTGAATTTAGTAGGTAAATCAGATAAATACAAAATTGCTTAGTATTTAAAAATATGATCTGAAAGAAATATTCTTTAATTTTATAAATTATTTCTTTGATAATTTTTTTAGATATAATGATATCAGTGTGCAAGTTAGAATGCGTTGTGTTCAGTATTCTATGCATTTTCTATTGAATCATCCTGAATTAAGCCAAGATATTACAGGTAAATTGTTTTGTGATTAGATTTTTAAATAATTAAGAGAAAATTGAATATTATAGTTTGTCTTTTGAATTTGAATTTAAAATGATTTAACAAAAAATTCTCATTGTAAAATGAAATTATGAATAACTAAAAAATTAGGCTTCAATTTGAAAAAATTGTAGACCTATAGATTTCCACAGTTGTCTGTCTGTTTGGTTTTTCTTAACATGTTAACTGCTTGTTGTAATATGATACTTTCCGTCAGGGGGGCCAAAAAATGAAAATTTGATATCTAATAATTGATTATAACGTAAATAAAAGGGTCGATGTACAACAGTCAGGAGAGCGACGATAAGAAAAATATATATAAACAAAGACCGTGGAGTCGTATGACCTTGAACCTGACACTGCTTTCTCCCAGGCAATAAATTTTACAACCCCACTGTAATTAGACGTTTTTCCCTACTTAAAAGTATTTACATCTGTGTGTTAAAGTATTTCACACTTTGTTTCGACTGCAAATGATGTTTTTTTTCTGTAAATATATATTAAAACGCACTTATATACTTTAATTTTTTTAAATAATATTATTTACTTTATATGCGATAAAAGAGGATAATTAAACTAATTTTCGATATTTTAAATTATTTACTATTAAAATAAACCACTATCAGATATAAAATAAAGTTTTATTTTTAAAAAAAACTACGACCGCCGACATTGTACCGCGTCACGACACCACACGACGTGCCGGCGGTCGTAGCTAGAACCGGTTTGCCATACGACCGCCAGCGTTTGAAGCCAACTGAATAGATGTCCACGAGAGGCCAGCATTAAGCATGCAGAAAACGTCATACGACGCCAGGAAAATTTAACCTTGAGTAAAACTACATTGTTTACGTCTACCGGCGGTCGTATGGCGCTGTACGGGAATTTCCATTACGATGGCGTGCGCGTCGTATGGCGTTAAACGAGTTAATTTCAAGAATGGAGTTAGATAGATGAAAGATGAGACCAGATATAAAAACCTTAGGGACAGGAGAATCCAATTATATATATATATATATGAACTTTTCCAATGCAAAAAGGAAGTTCCCTTGAAAAGTATTAGCTTAGATGATCAGCATGATTCTATTGTTAAAGTTAAAATATGTTGTACAGGGGCAAACCACTACTAATTTGAGGTTGAGAGCATATATTTTAAATTAAATAAATTGAAAATTGCAGCCTGGCATTGTGACGATGTCACAATAAATAACTACTAATTTAGATTTAGCTTAATTTTTCAAGTTGAAGTGTGAGTATTCTATTTTAAATTATATATCTTCATATTATATTTAGCTTAAGTTTTATTTTTACCTATCACTTTACTCTTTATCATATTTTCAGATCCAACTTTATTTAATGAAATAAATGTTATAAAATGGATTATTATCAGATTCGTTGCCTTATTTCTTATAATTTATAGTTTATAATAACAAGAAAGTATTCATATGCATCAGTTTGTTTTTACCAGATAAAATAAAATGTAGTTTAATTTTACTGCAAAGTTATAAATTCTAATAAAGTATTAATTCTCATAGTTATTTTAAAAAATCAAGACCTGTTACATGGATCTTATCATTTTCAATAACTGCCAAATTCAGAATAAGTTAATGAGATTTTTTCTTAAATGTTTGTTTTATTGTCTAAATAAAAATGCTGAAACTATATTTCTACATAATTTTAAGATTGTTTATTAACTTTTCATAGATTATGTACAGTTTAAATATTTTTAATTATATGAAGAAGTAAATAAATACAACATAAACTGAAGAAATACTTCTTTTTTTAAAATTAGTGAAAAATTTTTAAAATTAATAAAATTTTGATTCAAAGGCAATGTAAGGCTAAGTCAGTGGCATAAAGGTTTACTAATTCAGAATTTCAGTTTTCGAATTAAATAAATTTATGAACTGATAATGCCCATATATAATTAAATGTTGAATGAATTTTTAAAATAAAAAAGTGGACAAAAATTATAAAAAAATTTTTGTTAATGTAAAACAATTTTTGAATTTAGAAATTGTTTCTATCATGACTTTTCATGTGTGAATAGGTTTGAAACAAATTTTATTTATTAATTGCTCTTATGTAGATATATAATATAAAAGTATAGATGATAAATTTTGTTAATGTGTATAATTAATTTAATTGACTTTCTGACCTAGAACAATTACGACATAGGCAGCATGATCCAGAAGAAACAGTAAGATATGAAGTTGTTATGGCAATTATAAGTGCTGCGAAAAAAGATTTCAGTAGCATTTCTGAAGAATTGTTAAATTTTGTAAAAGAACGAACTTTAGATAAAAAGGTAAATTCGTGTTTTCATATAATTGTAAAATGATTATAGAACATGAAAAATAATTGAACTTAATGTTTGATGTGTAACATTGTGTAACATTTATTTAAATACTAAATCATATTTCAATTTTGTTTGTAAAGTACTATATTATTTTTACGCCTTTTACAACGATTAGCGACACGACTTTGTGCCAGAAATAGCCATTACCTAATGGATACTTTACGCGGAGTCGCGTTAATGTGCCAGGCCTGGACTTTAAGCATGCACCAAATTAAATAATGACAAACAAAAATGTTCTTACTCGTGCCTCTAACTGGTGTGTAGAAATACAAAAATAAATAACTTTGTAAAAACAAACGTTTTCCAAACACCTTCTGTGTCCTTCTTCAGGTAAAACGACTGGATTCCTTATTCTAAAACATCATCGCGCAATTTTTTAAAAGGAAAAATTCGAACGACGATGCGATTGCACGATATCCATTGCACATGCGTTGTATCTGTCATGTCCCTGGCTATATAGAATGGAAAGGACCCATCTGACCCAAGTAAATTGCCAGGCATATACCGAATACTGGTGAGAGATGAGAGATGAGAGATTTGGTAGGGATTTGATCTACATAGGATCAACGAAACGCGCAATAGGGACCAGGATTAAGGAACACAAAGCAGATATACAATACAACAGAGCCACCACATCACTCGCGATTTATGCGTCAGAACCAGGCATCAATGTAGACTTTGCAGGGACATCGTTAATAGTCAAAACAAAACACATGGAACACCTCAAATGGCTAGAAGCAATAGAAATATATAAGGCGCACACTACATCTACATGCATTAACTCCCGAGAAGAAATGGCTCTTTCGTTAGCTTGGCAAACCTTATTACATAATGATTACTAAAGATGTGGTTGGTGTAGGATGATGCACGAGGACATGTAAAGATCATAATAAAAATAGTGCATCAGACACGTAAAAGAAGAGTAAATGCGATGCTGAATGACAGGAACATGACAGATACAATGCATGCGCAGTGGATATCGCACAATCGAATTGTCGTTCAAATTTTTCCTTTTAAAAAATTGAGTGACGATGTTTTAGAATAAGGAATCCAGCCATTTTACATGAAGAAGAACACGGAAAGTGTTCGGAAAACGTTTGTTTTTACAAAGTTATTTATTTTTGTATTTCTACTCGCCGGTTAGAGGCACGAGTAAGTACATTTTTGTTTATTATACACCCCAGTGTGCACGAAGAAGTTATATAAATAATGACATAGTTAGTCAAAATCAAATTCAATATTTAACAATTCTAATAACGTCTATGTACAAAAATTTAGTAACAATTAACAACAAATTTATTCAAAGAAAAAATCAATAAGAATCAACCCGACAATACACAAATCAATCTATTTGCTAACTTAAATCTATTCCCCTTTGGAACTCCACAAAATTTCAGACTTAACTTATGTACAACAATTCTTATGAACTAAGGTCCTAATCGTTACCTCAGTATACTAGGAACTTTTTTCCTCAACACTCAAGACTTTCTCAAAACTTGGATCTACAAATTGAATAACTTCAAATTGCCTTGGAACCACTTATCGGTTGCTGCTCGAAGCTCACCTCAGTCATCATCACTTGAGGTTCAGATTTTATACTGTGAGGTGATGTCACAATTCTGAGTGAGATCACTCCCCTCATTTACATACTTATTGCTAACAGTCAACTTTTCCTTTCTGCCTGGCAACTTATTTCTTGACAATACTTGTTAACCTTTTACATTTTTACATTGTTCTTTTTTACAATTTTTCAGTATGTTTTATTCTTTAAGGTTTAACAAGTTTCTGAGTTGTGCTTGGGGGTGTCCCCCTCTTCTTGGTGCGGACTTACTTTTTTTTCACTCAGGAGCACAAGTGTGCGTGAGTTTTTTCTATGGCGCTTTTTCTTGTCGGTGAGTAGGTTCTCTTTCTTCTATTTTAAGTTTTTAAGGTGATTGGTGAGGAAACATTTGCCCTAACAAAACATAAGCCCCAAACAAAAATAGAATAAAAAACAAAATAAAAAAATAACTAAAAATAAAGCTCGGACTTGGTTCCTTACAAGCAGAAGTACTTCAAGGCATTTTAAGTGCAGAAATTTTCACAAAATATATATCATTTTTTCAAAGAGAAGAACCTCCTGTACAGCAAACTGTGAAATTACTTCTAAAGCTAGTTAGTAGAATTTTGAAAGTAGATATTTTGAAGCTTGTTTTTTTCATTCTAAGTCTGCTATGCCTGATAGTAATGTATTAAATCCAAAGAAATTATTTTACAAGACAAATCTTTTGACATTAGACAAAATTATTTGCAGTGCTGAGGTTGCCAATGAGTTGAGTAAATTATCTCAGAAAGATCAATTGCATTTTTGCAGTTGCTTACAGAAACACTATGTTGTGGCTTCCACATATATGATAGAAAATGCTCCAATTCAATGCAAACTGTTGAAATCATTGACATGTCTTCAGCTAAGTAATATTAGTGAAAAAAGCACTTATAAGGACATTGTAATTGTTGTAAGAGCTCTTCCATATTACATTGCTGAGGATACTTTGCAGGATGACTGGTGGCTACTTCAATTTGAGCGAGTTGACAGTGATTGGACAGACCCAA
Source organism: Centruroides sculpturatus (assembly GCF_000671375.1). Lineage (NCBI taxonomy): Eukaryota > Metazoa > Arthropoda > Arachnida > Scorpiones > Buthidae > Centruroides > Centruroides sculpturatus. The sequence goes on from NW_019385202.1 coordinate 215,599, forward strand.
CAGATGAGAGAATTGATTATTATTGGAGTCTGTATTTTAAATTGATTGACTCCCTTAGGAATGCAAGATATTCCAGTGTAATCAAATTGGTGAAATCAGCATTGACCTTCTCTCATGGCAATGCTGATGTAGAATGGAGATTTTCAATTTCTCGCTGGGCATTTCCTCCTGATAGAGCATCAATGTCAGAAAGAATGCTTAATTCACTTTTGATTGTTAAAGAGGGAATAAACATGTATGACCAAAGCTCACACTTTGTACTGTACCTATTACAAAGGATCTACTGAAATTAGCTGCCTCAGCACACAGAAATTATCAAGAACAATTGGAAAATGAAAAGAAGTTAAAAGAATAAGAGAAACAGAAAAAAAAGAACAGAAGAGGAAGCACAGAAACATTTTGAAGAACATCAAAAGAAAGCTGTTCATGACAAGGAAAAGATTATGGCACTGCAGCAGAGTTTAAAACAGGAAAAAGTATAAGAAAGTGAAATACATGAGACAGACCAAGTTTTGTTATAAGCAGCAAACAAAAAACTGGAGAAGGCCATTAACATCAAGAACATGAATGAAATATGGGCAGCACGTGTCATGCTTGTTACTGTTAAGTGTTCAAAAGCAAGAAAAGCAAAAAAAAAAAAAAAAGGAAGCTGAAAACATCCAGAAAAATCTTAATAAAAGAACATCATCTTTCATGACTGATTATTTACAGAAGAAGCCAAAGACTTATTAAGTATTCATTGTTTAATGGAAATATTACAGTATATACAGAAAGTTTTAAATTGTATTTAACCATAACAATAAAAAAACAGCTTTTACTGCTATTTTGCTGAGTTTTCCTTCCATGTTTTTGCTTTGTTTTGTCACTATTGCACTCACTTTTAACTCATTTTTTTCTGTACTTCAACTCACTTTTCTTACTTTTTCACAGGGAAAATGGCACTCTGAGGCCTGCATATTATTATTTATGAAAAATTAAAGCTAGTTGTTGAATTTTACTGAACTAATTGAAGTTTAATTTCAAATAAAAATTTATTTTTTTAATAAAAAGTAAAATACATCTGAATACGAGTCCAATTTTGCTTGCCATGTCCAATCACCAGGAACAACTATTTCCATTGCAGAGGCAACCTTTCTTTAGAGGCTATGCCTCTGCACAAATATGCAAAACAGTTTAAAATGTCCACAGGTGACAATCCCAACACAATTAAAAATATAATATTTTTTTGTAGAAAAAAGCTGGCAGAATTACAATTTAATAAAAAGTAAAATACATCTGGATACGATAAACTGTTTTGCATATTTGTGCCGAGGCATAGCCTCTAAAGAAAGGTTGTCTCTGCAATGGAAATAGTTGTTCCTGGTGATTGGACATGGCAAGCAAAATTGGACTTGTATCCAGATGTATTTTACTTTTTATTAAATTGTAATTCTGCCAGCCCCTTTCTACAAAAAAATTTATTTGATAGAGATAATAATAGCAAAAAAACTTAACTTAAAATGAAGTTTTAATTAATGAATGAATCTGCTTTTTGTGAGTACATTATAAATAATGTGTTTAACGTTATTACAGAGTCTAGTGAACACATTTATTTTTTTTATAATAAAATAGTAATAACAATAGATGTAAAATAAGAAAATTAACAAACTAAATAAACATGATTATGAAGCTTGCTTTATTAAATATTATTTTTAGACTTTTAAATAGAGTTTAAATTACTCTATATTTGTGAATATTATGAATTAATTCATTTATAATTATTTATGGATGTTTTTGATAAAAATAAATATTTTATGTTTAGAATTTTGCAATATAGTTGAAATGATTAACATTGATATCTTATTTCAGTTTAAAATTAGGAAAGAAGCACTTCTTGGATTAGCCATGCTGTATAAACAGAATATGAGTAATCCTGAATTACCAGAATCTACCTTAAATTGTATATCTTGGATAAAAAATAAAGTTCTCCATGGATATTATCAGTCTTCACTTGAAGATAGGTAATTATAAACTTAGAGTTTAGTGAAAGAATGATTTACTCAACTCTGAAACTGATATATATATATAAATTAATTGCAAAAGTATTTAAGGAAATCAGAACAGTTAATTAAAATTATTTTGGACATTTTTGATCATTTAGGAAATCATTTTTACTTATTTTCAAAAATTCTACTAAATTTAGATAAGAACATTTTTATTTATTCTTAAATTTATCGAAATAGTTCAATAAATGCAAATTTAAAAAAATGAACACAAGTAAAAAATGCTACAGTTCTTTTAAAACTATTTGAATATAATGTAAACTTGAGAATGACCATTGAAAACAGTCAAAAACATTTGTTAATTATTAAATTATTTTTGTTTATTGGATTTTTTGTTTATCTAATGTGTTTATTTTTACATAAGTAAAATTTAAAATGTATAGCTGCATATATAAACTAAATTGTATATTATTATAATATGTTAATTCATACAGTAAAGTGATAAAAAAAAATTATTCCACATTATGTTTGTTTCGTGATAACAACATGCCTGAAAACTAAGAATTCTCAAGAAATTTTATATTTGTATGAAAAATTCTTTTATTTTTCATGCAAATATAAGAAAATATAAAACTTTTAAGAAAACTTTTAAGAAAATTATTGAATTACAGTAGAGCGTCGATTTTCAGAATCAATTGGGGACTGGGGTTGTCTGGATAACTGATATTTCAGATAACTGATTTACATACGAAAAAATAGTTTAACGTATCCAATGTCGAAATTTTTCTCCATTGCGTGTCACTTTGCGTTGAATTTTCGTCGATGTTAAGCCTAACAAAGACTATTGTATCATTAAAAGTTATTTTTTTATTTTGTACAAACAAAATAAATATATTGAAAAATATAAAAATAATAAAAAATTATACTTCAGATGTTAATTTAGTATCAAAAACGTAACATATTTGAGTAGCCCAAGACATAGCCAAACATCGAAGCGCCACAGCACTGGCGAAAATTTAAATTTGCCGACTGGAATTCTTTTGGATGATTGCTTTCGGAAAATCAACGCTCTACTGTATAAAAATTTTATTTTATTCCTTTTTTCAACTAAATTTAATAGCTTATACTATATATTTCTAATTTAATATATTGTAGTACTTTATACTTAATTGGTTTTAATATTCTCATTATTTGCTGTCTCAATTTAAAGAATGATGTCTATTTTTACTTAAATTACCAGAAGAAACTAAATTAGTATGGGTATGAAATGTCCCAAGCACATGCATTATTTTAGTGTTTCTTAAATTTTATTTTTCAGCAATTCATCTAGAGTAAAATTCAGTTATTTCTATTATACATATATTTATTTTAAAACAATGTTTTTGTTTTAAAATTTTTTATTCCATGATTTAATGTGTTTTGTTTTTCTAAGAACTGAAGGGCCCTCACTAACACATTTGTAGATTCTCATCTGTGGTCTGTGGACTACAGGTTGAGAAACACTGCATTATCCAAATTATCTCAGGTACCCAATAACAAAAAACAGTATCTAGGTATGAAAATTTCTACAGTGTTTGTACTAATTGTTGCCCATTGTTTAATAAAAATATTTTTAATGAGTTTCGTGTAATGTTTTACATATATAATATAGATAAATTTGAATTAAAGTAGTTACATATTTTTCTTTTGATAAAATTTAGGTTATTGGTTGAACGAATACTATATACATGTTTAGTACCTTATCAGAGTAAAGATAGAATGAAAAAACTGTACCAGTTATTTGCTACAGTTGATGATAATGCTGTAAAGTAAGTGGTATTTTTTTTTTATAAATTATTTTTAAAATTCATTGAATAATGATAATTTGAAGAATATAAAGTCATATGTTTTAATGTTACAGTGCATTCAAAAAGTTTGAGAACTTTGTTGCTACAGATGAATAATTGGTGCTATCTCTGTGTCACTGCTAAAACTAATTAGTATGAATTGTCCCTCTAACTTTTCATTCAAATTTCACTGAATGGGACTCATTCTGTAATAAGCAGTGACAGTTTGAATTTATGTGTTTTCTTTCATTGTCAATTTTCTAGATGGAATAAAGAGCCGCAATCAAATTTTTTATTAAACAAGGTAAAAGTGCTACAAAAACATTTTTGATGATGCAAATTGCATATGGAAAAGATTGTTTAGGTTGTAGCAAAGTGTTCGAGTAGTATTCTAATTTAAAAACAGTCATGGCCAGAAAACTGAAAGAGAAAATGATGATTATAACATTTTTAAATTTAAGGGGCTTATCCACTGTGAATTTATGCCTCCTGGCCAGACTGAATGGACCTTTCCACTCAGGAGTACTTGATCACCACCTTTTGAAAGGAATTTGCGGTTAGATCAGAAATGTTCAAATTTGGAGAATGGTTTTTTCTCTGTGACAATGTTCTGGCACGTTTGTTGATCCTGTTTCACAATTTTTCACTAGAAAATCTGTTATGATTATCAATTTTCCACCTTACTTGCTGGATATTGCTCTGGGCAACTTTTATTGTTTTCCAAATTGAAAATAACACTGAAACTGTTTTAAAGATGTAGACACCATTCAAGTTGAATGTGATGGCTGTCTTAAATTTGATTTCACAGGAGTACTGTTTTGTGTGCCTTCCAGCAGTTGTACAAGCATTCTCAAATGTATTGATACATTGAGAGAGAAGGGATGTATGTTAAATAACAAAAAATAAAATTTCATTTTTTTTTTAAATTGTTTTTTTAAGTGTTAGACCTGGAGCTTTTTGAACACACTATGTATGAAACCGTGAAATTTAATGTAAAATATATTTTCATTATTTTTTCACTAACATTTAACTTGTTTATTTACAAATACTGCATATTAAAAATTTTTTACATACACTTCACTAACGGATAATATTTTTTATTGTAGTTTAATGTAATTAATTTAACATTTTTTACTATATTTGCTATATACAATTCATTATTTTATGAAATGATAAAATATCATGTATTATTGGCTATTTATTAAAAGTATACGAATGTTATGGCTATTAATGGTTTCCTTTCATTTAACTACAGTATATTCCTAAAAGAAAGATTATTTTGAATCAATTTAACAGAATAAAAATTCCTTATTTGAATATTTTATAACAGCTTAATATATTTAATTTACATTGTTTATGATAATATAATTAAACTCAATTATAACATCATAAAATGAATTGAATAATTTGTCATCATACATGAGAATAATGATATCATAACAGTGAAAAAAATATTTAAAGACGAAATACAGTGGAACCTCAGTATACGACCTTAATCCATTTCTGATGTTTGGACTTATACCGAATAGGACATATACCGAACCAACCTTTCCCATAAGATGTAATGTAAAAATGATTAATCCATTCTCGTGTAAAAAAAAAATGGCTGGCTTTAAACACCTTGCTTTCCTGGTTGGTTCCTGCTTGATTTTTCATGAGATCAGCATGTATCCTTTTAGCTTTCTCGCAAATAATCTCTTCCGATACACTGTCGCCAGCGCACTGTTTTTCAGTTATACAAAGCAAAAGCAATTTCTCAACACGATCTAATGTCTTCGATCTCTGTTTAGAAATTGATTTAACCTCTTTCGCAATGTTAGCAGATTTAATAATGTCTTTATTTTTCACGATTGTCCATATCGTAGTTCTCAGAATATGGAATGCAACAGTTAAATCTCGAACACACATGCCACCTTCATATTTCTCAACAATCTCTTTTTTCAGTTTCATTGTGATTCTAGTCATTTTTTTATTTTTCTGTTGCCTTTTTGCAATTCATGATTAATAAAAATAATAAAATGTTACTTACAAATTAAAATCAGAAGAAATTTAACAAAGTTATAAACTGTGGCACTGCGAACGTCTAGTCTGGTCTAGTACATCGATAGTGCTACTTGTTCATAGATGGCACGTATAATTGAATTAAGTCATATACCGAGCAAAATTTGTTTTGTCGAAACAGGACGTATTCCAAATTTGACATATTCTAAAGCAGATGTATACCAAGGTACTACTGTACTGTACATGCTTTTTGGCATATTACTTAATCTTTGATGATCTTTGGAATTTATTGTAAATCTAAAATAAAACAGAATAATTTTTGATATTTTTTAATTATAATTGTAAATTTCCAAGTGTTAAGAAAATTCTACTTTTAATACCTATGTGAATAGCTTGTAGATATTTATGATATTCATTCAATAGCCAATAATAATGCATCTCAATATGTAACTGGTTCAAACACCATAGTTTTCTAGGAATTATCACATCCACAGACTCCTTGATTACTAGTCAATCGACAACTTTATTTTACCCAGATGCATTTTGGAAATTACAATGTTTCCCTTCTCAGTGGATTTTCTTCCATACAAGCTAAACAACTTTTGAACAGAAACTATTTTTTGATACACTTCGCAATTTTTTAATATTCCAACCATTTTGACTACTAACATATTAAAATAATTTTTACCTGTGTTCATTAACAATACTTTGTAATGCACAGTCCTTTTCATTATTGCTTTCATTCATTGTCTTGAAGACACAGTGTATGGATGTGATATTTCTAGAAAATTAAGGTGTTTCAACTGGTTACATATTGAGATTAAAGAAATGGAATAGAAGCATTATTATTGATTTAAACAATCAATAATAATGTAGTTTGAGATTTTTATCCTTTATCAGCTGTTAAATGCTGATTTTTTAAAATGCTTTTTATGTCCACAGTTTTCAGACTTATGAAGTTTGTCATCATACATTATTGTTAGAAATATATTTTTTTTTATTAAAAACAAATTAGAAAGAAAAAGAGAAACTTTCAAAACTACTTGGTTCTTGGCAATTACATTTCAAGCAAATTATTGGCAATGGTTATAAATGAAATAGATACTTATGTCTTGTTATTCAAGGCAGAAGACATAAATTTCTTTGATTGCTATTCATTCAGCAGATTTAAAGTTTATCAGTATTTGGACTTTAAGATGTGTATTATTCATTATAAATTATTTAATTGTATTAATAAAATTACTATGATATTATAGTCAGTTTGATTTCAGAAATACAGTGGAACCTCGGTATACGTCTGCTTCAGAATACGTCCTGTTTGGACGAAACAAATTTTGCTTGGTATACGACTTAATTCAATTATAAGCGCCATCTATGAACAAGTAGCACTATCGGTGTACTAGACCTGACTAGACGTTCACGGTGCAACGGTTTATAACTTTGTTAAATTTCTTTTGATTTTAATTTGTAAGTAACATTTTATTATTTTTATTAATCATGAATTGCAAAAAGGCAACAGAAAAATAAAAAAAATGACTAGAATCACAATGAAACTGAAAAAAGAGATTGTTGAGAAATATGAAGGTGGCATGTGTGTTCGAGATTTAACTGTTGCATTCCATATTCTGAGAACTACGATATGGACAATCGTGAAAAATAAAGACATTATTAAATCTGCTAACATTGCGAAAGAGGTTAAATCAATTTCTAAACAGAGATCGAAGACATTAGATCGTGTTGAGAAATTGCTTTTGCTTTGTATAACTGAAAAACAGTGCGCTGGCGACAGTGTATCGGAAGAGATTATTTGCGAGAAAGCTAAAAGGATACATGCTGATCTCATGAAAAATCAAGCAGGAACCAACCAGGAAAGCAAGGTGTTTAAAGCCAGCCATTTTTTTTTTACACGAGAATGGATTAATCATTTTTACATTACATCTTATGGGAAAGGTTGGTTCGGTATATGTCCTATTCGGTATAAGTCCAAACATCAGAAATGGATTAAGGTCGTATACCAAGGTTCCACTGTATAATTTTACATGTTATATAACTTTTGAAATACATTGATGACTTGATATGAAAAAAGCTATGAAATGTGTGATATTAAAATCTCAGATAGCAAAGAATCAAATTAATTATTAGAGATATAAATATTTCCTGGATATAGTTTATACTGAATATTTACTGGTAAATTATTATTTTTAAAGTATTAAATTTTTTATTTAAAAATAATTGGTAAAATATTAATTCTCTCTTATAGTATATTTTTCTTCATTGAGCATGTTTATTTATTATTTGTAGGGCTTTTAACGAATTGCTCAAATGTCAAAATATGTAAGTATATATTAAATATTATTATATAAAATTATATATTAAGATATTAGTTTTTAAATTCAATTCACATTTTTTATTAAATCTCTGCAGAAATAAAATACAATTATATCTAAACTTACTGATGAGCCTGTTAGGTTTAAAACATTTGGAACTGTTCATGTTATTTCTATATGTAATATTTAAAAAAAGAAAAAAGAATACAAATTAAAAGTATTATTGTAATAATAATTCCATATTATAAAGAATTTATGGTTGTACAGGGGTCATTCTGGAAAATTTAAAAATATCATCAATCATTCACCAGTTTTTAATTTTTTTGCCACTTCAAGTTATTTATTACCACCAGTTTTACTTACTAATTAATGCAGGTGCTTGTAGTCTTATTAGTTTAGCATCTGTAAAGCAAAAGTAACATGTTAAACTGTTACTTACAAGGAGAGGATCAGACAGTTGGATCAGTGATTCAAACAAAACCTGGTGAGCATGTAGTCTTAAACACAGACAACTTTTTATCCAAATAATATTAATAGAACCCACTTGTCAAGCATTTCCCAAAAACAGGCCTCTGAAAATTTAGTGTTTAGCTTATAAGTCTATGAAAGTTTAATGTCACCAAGTGGATAAGACACTAGGCACTGGAGCTAGATGATTTAGATTCAAATTTTAGTTTAAATTTTAGTTGGTTAGTTAGTTACTCGGAAATTTTAGTTTAGTTAATTTTTTCTTATGTGTAACATAATTATTTTATGACATCATTAGCATTATTATTCCTCATGTTTAAAAAGAGGAATAAATAAAGAAAGCGTTATTCCTCACACTTTATTTATTCCTGTCATAAAAACAAATTAAAAATTTGATGTTATTTCCTGTTTAGCAAAAACAAGTCTGTAGATTAACTCTTTTTATGTTGTTAAATAAAATTTTATTTCTTTTTATTTATTTTAAGTCATGGTGGTATTGTGATATTTGAAGTGTACAAACATAATCACATGAGGAAATTGTCCATAATATTAACAATAAAAAATAAAATAAAATGCTGTGACTATGCTACCCTGTTTTCATATCACTTGTCTTTTTCATCCATGTGCAATAACACCTGAAACTTATTCACTTGTGAGGACATAGTATATAAAATATATGAAAATAAATGTGAAGAAATAAAAGTTTTATTTAACAATGTAAAAGAGTTAAATCTACAGAAACTTGTTTTTGCTAAACAGGAAATGATGTCACAATTTTCAATTTCTTGTTTTATAATCATTAAACATGAGGAATTATAATAGTAATAATAATGCTAATGTTGCATTAAAATAATAATGTTACATGTAAATAAACTAAACTAAAATTCTGAATGTTTGAACCTACATGTCTAGCTTCAGTGCCTAGCATCTTATCCACTATGCTTTAGCTGCAAGAGATGTGAGATGTAAGACTTGTAAGACTAAATTTTCAGAGGCCCATTTTTGGGAAACGCTTGAGAAGTGGGTCCTGTTATTTGGACAAGAAGCTGTTCGTGTTTAAGACTGTGCTCACCAAGTTTAGTTTGAACCAGAGATCCAAATGTCTGCCTTCTCCTTGTTAGCAATAGGAATCATTTTTTAATAATTTTTTTAATGAATAATTCTGAATAACACATTTTATCACAATGTTTAAACAGTATTTTACAGGTTCTGTCATGTCAAAATTTTTGTTTTAGTCAACTGAAAAATAGTCACTTCAAAAAATTCCCCAAATTTTCTGTTGGTTGATAAAAAAAATCCCTAATGTGGAAATGGGTAGCATTGTACAAAACTGCCTTCAGTTCTCAACATTATTTCCTACTTTTCTGCCTGAACATAATGCATGATGTTACGAAATTGCTAGGTGTGTGATTCACTGGACTCCCATCACAGGAGAGCTAAATATTTTACTGTTCTTCCTGAAGTGTGATTTGTGATTCAGTTTCATGCTGAATGTCAAAACAAGTGGATTAGGATTTTTATTGTCACTTGCTATCACCAGTATTATCTTTTTATCATCACTTTAATAAAAATATTGCCAAGTGGTGATTTGGATGCTATACAGTATGACCCCTGTTTGTTTATTTAAAAAAATCTTGTAAAATCAATTCAGTGACTAATATTATGTTAGTTTTGTAGTTTATTTTCTCTTAAAAGTGTTTTGTTAACTATTAAACTAATTTTTCAGTTTATTTTATTTTATTTATTCAATTAATTACAAGATAAAATTGTGTTTTCCATTATGAAAGAAATAAGATTTATAATACTTATTGCATAATGTAAAAATTACATTAAAATTGTAATTTATTTCTTAATTCATATTTGTAGTATAAAATTTTTTAATTTGTAAGTATATTTTATAATTTAAATATAAAGTAAAAATTTATATAAAATGTGGCTATTAAATAACAGGATTGATGCAATTACAATAGTGTTCTCTCATTAATGCAAAGTATTTTGCACTGATTTTTGTTTATGCCAGGAATGCATTGCTTATTTAAAATGAGGGGAGCCTGTGCTATATTTCCTTGATTCTAAGATACACTTTTTTTTATTTTCTTTTACTTGTTCAAAATGGAGATGTGACATCTTTCCCACATAAGACGAACCATAACTATGTACTCATTTTCAGCAATTGGAAAGCTTCAGTTCAATTGTTCAGTTTTATATGAAACTTAAGATTGACGCATTGCTTATTTTGAACCCAACCTAATTCTAGAAACTTGACAACATGTCCATTTTTAAAATGCTTGTGTACACTGAAGATGTGAACTGATATTTGTCAGAATTTGAGTTTAGGCTTCAAAGTTAGAGAATCCTCCTCATTCATTTGGCAAGGAACCATTTATGGCATTGTAAATCAATTCAATTATTTAATAGCCAACCATAAGTTGTATATTTATTATTCCATACTAGGTGCCAATCAATTTGGATCTCATTATTTGATAAATAATTTTGTTTAATGAATGTGTTTTTCATTTTATTATATTGATCTTTTAGTTTATTGTAATTATAACAATGTAATTAGGACATATGATATCCTTATTTAAAAAATGACATTTTGTATTAAAAAAAAATCATCAAAACAAATTTTGATTAATATTTTCATTTATATGTTTAAAAATGTGATACATGTGACAAATGCACAAAACAAAACAAAATCTTAAATGTAAAATAAATGAAATAATTCTTTTGTTTATTATCTGTTTTTGGATTGAACAGAAAGTTTTTGCATCTTTTGAGAAAAAGTCCAGATTATTTTTTCAAAATGAAATATACTCATTTAGTCGACAATGTAATTTCCAACATTTGCAATTATCTTCCAGCTGTCCAGAAGTTTATTACAGTAGAGCCTCGATTATCCGACCCAATTGGGGACTGGGGTTGGTCGGATAACCGAAAAGTATGAAAAAATCCATTATTAGTGTAGTATATTATTATATCCCATGTAATTAGTATATTAGTATAGCGCTATTAACCTACTTTGCGTTGAATTTTCATCGATGTTAAGCCTAACAAAAAATTTTAAAAATAATAATCGTCACTATTGTATCGTTAAAAATTAGAAAATTAAGCCTCGTTTAAATACTGGCTCCCTTTCATGGTCAAATGAGTGTTGCCAGCTAAAACACGTAAAAATAATATTAAAATAGCCGAGACATAGCCAAATATTGTAGCGCCACATCACTAGCGGACATTTGACATTTGCCGACTAAGACGGTCGGTTAACCGAGGTGGCGGTTAATCGGGGGTCGGATAATCGAGGCTTTACTGTAATCCAATTGGCTTAAAAATTTTTTGATCCAAAAAAAAAAAAATGATTGTACATTATATTTCAGTTGTTTGAAACTTTTAAATTATTTATTGAAATGATTGAGAAATGAAAATCAAAGAACATTTAACCTATCCAATGTTGAAATTCTTCTCTGTTGTCTGTGACATCATGTTGAATTTTCATTGATGTTAAGCCTAATGAAGTTTTTTTTTTTAAATAATAATTGGGTTTACTGTGTCATTAAAAATTACTTTTTTATGTTGCACAAACAAAATAAATATATTGAAAAATATGAGAACAAAAAAATTACATTTCAAAAGTTTGTTTTAATATAAAAATTATGACGCATAGCGACATCTAGTATCAAAACATTCCAATGCAGACATGAAAATATTCAGGGTCGCCCACACAGGTCAATGAGGTCAACATGGAAATTTTTGGGAACAATACAGGACAGGTTAAATTAGATAAATAGAGTGCATCATTTAAAACTTCCTAATTCAACTTTTTCATTTTCTATTGTGTTATCAAACTGATATGAGGGTATACATTATTTTATTAAAAGAATTCCTTTCTAGTTGACCAGATTTGGGTATTTCTGTTTTAGACATTGAAATTTGAGCTTTTAGAGACTAATAAAACCATATAACAAATTATATATTATGTATTCCATCGTATACAAAGCAGTAATTTTTGGAGTTGACTGTCAACATTCGAACAACATTGTTATAAAACATTATTTTTATTGTTTATATGACAGTACTATTATTTGAAATTCATAAAGTACACTATGTATCTTATTTGTTGACATTTGTTCTTGATTTTTTTTCTGAACAAAATATTTAATGATACTATGCTGAAATTTTCTTCTAATATTTATTTTATCACATGTGTTAAACATCATGATAGCTTTAACTAAATCACAGTTCTGATTTATGTGATAACATTTGCTAAAAATGCAAAAACTTCCCATTCAGCCCAATATAACATAAATTTCTTATCATTTTATATGGAAATTAATTAGAAAAGTTTTTTTATTTAGTGTACGTAACCAACTTTGCAATATTATAGAAACACTTAGACAACCTAAAAGTGATGAGAGAGAAAAAAATTTGTGTGGAAAAATTGTCATAATTTCAAGTAAGTTATTTACCATCATTATTTTTGATATCATGTTTAAATATTGCAAGATTCTCTTGCAGTAGAATTTTATCATTAAAATCTTAAGTATTTAAAGTAAAAAGAAAAAATTAAATTTTGACATTAGAGAGTTTGTAAATGTTAACTGTATAAATTAAATGAATACATTTTTTTTTTAATTACAAAAATTTGTATTTATTTGTTCAATAAATTTTTTTCTGATATCACTTAGTAATAGATGCAGTGAAATGATTATTTTCAGAATGACAATTATCATTTAATTTTGTATAGAATAACATTGGAAATTTTTTACTTCTGAAAATGATAATGAAATAAGATTTTGTCTGTGATTTTATTATTGTTTGCAAAGCTTAGTCACTGGAGTTTTAACCATGCATGATTATTGTTTGTTGAAATTTATTTTGATTGATAAAAGATTTCAAAATAAAAATTTATTCATCGTATAAGGCTTTTGCCTGTTACAAGGACGTAATTTATTTATACAGCATATTCATCCGCCATCATTTGATTTTTTTTCATATAGATAATTAACATTAGTTATCTAATATGTAGTACATACATTTATTAATTTACTCTACGTTTTTATTCACAAGTTGCTTCGTACAGTTATATAACTTAAAGATAGTATTGATGTTTGCTTTGTCAAGGAACTTATACATTTCCGTTTCATTGGAGCAGTTAAGTAATCGACCAATATCAGAATTTTGAATGTTCTCATTTCCGTTGCAATTTTCACAAAGAATATGAAAGTTTGATGTCTTACTGCAACTTGGGCATTTGGTCTGAGAGTAGTCTAGAAATTTATCATTTATAATTATCCAGTTTTTGTTTAGTCTTAACTGTATAAAAAAATTTTTTACATTAAATGCAAGATTTGTCAGGATATAACTATTATTTGATGGGTAATTTAAAATTATTTTATACCAACTTGTATTATTTTGTTTCTGTATGTCATTGATATCTTGGACAATAGAGATTTCCATTACNTTAACTGTATAAAAAAATTTTTTACATTAAATGCAAGATTTGTCAGGATATAACTATTATTTGATGGGTAATTTAAAATTATTTTATACCAACTTGTATTATTTTGTTTCTGTATGTCATTGATATCTTGGACAATAGAGATTTCCATTACTCTTTGTATTAATAAATTATTTTGCTGTTCACTGATGTATGATTGATCCATAAATAGTGTCATTGAAAATCTGTATGTGTTAAATATCTTCGATAGTTGTACCATCCAATTTCGTTTTAAATCTGTGATCTTTGATTTTTGATATAATACATTCAGTAATTTTGTTGTTAAATCTTCAGCATTTATAATTTTTTGTAGAAATTTTATATACCTTTTTATTAATATGGTGTTTAATTTATATCTACTTAGTTCCATTCTTAGAGCACTGCCAGGAATATTGTATTCTAATTGGAAAATTCTACGAATAAAAGTATTTTGTATTTTTTCAAAATCATTGAATTTACCTGTAGACCAGATTGGAGATGCGTAACACATTGAGTTAATGATAATTGAATTAAAGAGTTGAAAATGAATTCCCAAATTCTTAATTTTAGCTTTACAGAATAACACTATCAGATTATTTATTAAATTTTTTGCCTTTGATTTCCTTTTGCGAAATCCATTAATTGTTGCCCAGAAAACTCTGGTATCTCTTGATTCTGTTAATTTCTTGTTAATATTTGAAAAATACTTCTTCTTTTTTGTTTTAATTAAATTTATATATGTTTTTTTATTTTGTATTTCATTAAGAATTCTTTTTTATTAGTTTTTCTAAAGACTTTTAAAGTCTTTTGTTTTTTAATATTTTTAATATAACATGAATTGTCGTACCATTCACACTTATATGTTTGCTTGTAGGGACTTAAACATTTCCCAAATCTGTATTCTTCTAGTTTTGTTGTAAGTCTCAGGTAATTTGTTATTGGCTTATTATCTTCCTCTAAGATTAACATTTCATCAATTATATTTTGGAACTCTTTTAACAATTTCCGTTTATTGTAAGAAGGTTTATAGTCAATGCTTAATGTATGGAGTTGTTTTTTTATCATTTTTTCTCTTCTTATACCTTTGTAGTATTTCAACACTAGTTGAATCGGAAAGTGATCCGATAAGTTGTCCTCCAGAACTGACAGAGACTTACAGTAATCCAACATAAATTCAGAACAAATAACATAGTCTATCGTCGATTTTCTTTTTGGGGAGACAAAAGTAAATTCCGCCGGAATATCTCCCTTTAATGTACCGTTCAAAATTATTAATTGATTATCTTGTACAAAGTCTAGGAGTGTTTTACCATCAGTGTTTAGCAGTTTATCCTTGGATGTTCTTCTGTTACTAATATTATCAAAATTCTGAGCAAATTCAGTATCAGTATTCTCGCCAATGCGAGCATTAAAATCTCCTCCAATTAGCCATAGCTGGACTAAAAAGGACCATCTTTCTATAAAATTTTGAACTTCACGTAAAACAATTCTCTTCTCAATTGACGGTGGGAGGTACAGTACATTACTATTAGCCCCAAATAAGAGTAATTCCATCTTATTTTAATATTACTATCCACATTGATTATTGCAGCAATAAAGTACTCTGAAATATATTGATAAAGTATGTCCCCCAAACTCTTCTTAATCAGCATCAAGATTCCTCGTAAAGGACAATCGAATTTACTATTACGTTTAGCGTCACTAGTTATAATACTATGTTTTTGTGTGAGAATATTTTTTTCTGCAGCACTGAAATTTAACATCCATGTTTCTGTGATTCCAATTATGTCGTTTCAATCTAAGAACTCTCTCACCGAATTTTTATGTAACTTTCCTCTCAAACCTTGGACATTCCAAAAACTTGCTAACAGCTCATATCTATTGTTATCTGACAGTCTCATTTCATTATCTTTGATTATTCCGTTTACAACTACTAAGTTAACTTCACCATTATTATTGAGTTTCTTTTCAACTGTTACATCCAAGATCTTCGCCCTTGAAGGTACAACTTTTATTTCATTGTCATCATTTCCTTTACCTGGAAAAACCTCTACAGATTCAGCTAACCAAATAAATAAATGATAATATGTACATATGCATGTCTTTTTATGAATAAATTTGAAGTTTGTTTCATAATTTTTATAATTTTACAACGATCCTATATTCCTGGTGAAAGCTCCTCGCTTAGTGACCAATTCGCTTAACGATGTAGTTGTAGGAACGGAACTCGGGCGTAAAGTGAGGAGTACCTGTATTATAATTAACTTTTTGTATAATTGTTTCATTTCAGTATTATCAATTTGCAATAAGATTAGAATATAATTACAGTAGAGTGTCGATTTTCCGAATCAATTGGGGACTGGGGTTGTCCGGATAACTGATTTACATACGAAAAAATAGTTTAACATATCCGATGTCAAAATTTTTCTCCGTTGCGTGTCGCTTTGCGTTGAATTTTCGTCGATGTTAAGCCTAACAAAGACTATTGTATCGTTAAAAATTATTTTTTTATTTTGTACAAACAAAATAAATATATTGAAAAATATAAAAATAATAAAAAATTATACTTCAGATGTTAATTTAGTATCAAAAACGTAAAATATTTGAGTAGCCCAAGACATAGCCAAAGTTTGAAGCGCTACAGCACTGACGAAAATTTAAATTTGCCGACTGGAATTCTTTCGGATGATTGACTTTCGGAAAATCGACGCTCTACTGTAGTTGCTTTTTGTATAAATTTTATTGAACCACTGTTTTTTTCTTAATATTAGACAAAGTCCTCCATGCAGTCTTTCAGGTCCTATTGGTTTTTGTGTGTCAGAAGATATAATTGTATATTCCATTCTATTTTTTATAATTTCATTAACTGGTGTGACTAGTCAGGTTTCAGTTATACCCAAGATATCATTATATAATACTGATATCTTGGGTATAACCAGGGCTGTGGAGTCGCGTAAAAATCTACCAACTCCAACTTTTCCTTACCAATCCGACTCCGGCTAAAACACTAAAACTCCATGACTCCAACTCCGATTAGTTTTTTTCTTCTTTTGCGAGAATCTTTATTTAAATCAGCTGACATCTTGCCAATTTCCCCAGTGTCTTGTTATATTTCAATTTATTAAAGGCTGCAAGAATTCTATTTCTTAATTGATTTGATTTTAATACTGTGCACTTAATTTGAATATTTGAATTAGGTATTGAGTAGATATTTTCTATATCTTCTGATTTGCTGCAAACTATTTTTAAAGTATCAGAAAAAAATTTATATGTTTCATGTCATGGATGACAGAGCTAATTAAATTAGTTTTCTTTTTCTTTTTTATTGGTAAATCTTTGATGCTTTTGTCTATACTTGCTATTAAATCCATAGTAATCTTATCAATAGGTATATTAAAATCTGTTCCTAACATTAGGAACTGTTTTATGTACTTAGGGTTTTGTATGTTAGTTTTATTAACAATTAAATTGTTTATCCATATATTCTTCACTTTAGGAATTGGATACTTAAATAGCTTATGTAACTTAAGGTCTTTTTTATATTTGTATCCATTGCAATTCCTTTGTATGGGTTTTCTTTGTAATTATATCAATGTAATAATTTCCTTAGTTGGTATTTTAAATTATTCCATTTTTTGATTTTACTCCTAATTACAAATTTTATTATTTTTCTTTCTATTTTCCAAATCATATGTTTGGGAATTATATTTTGTATTGTTCTTTTTAACTTTAAAGTATTTGATGCATGTTCTTCTCTTAAAAAACATCTGAAGTAGTTTATATCATGTTCTAACATTTTTACTTTCTTTGTAAGGGTTACTAACCTGTTTTTCTTATCCATTGTATTTCCAATAATATGTTGAATTTACTAATTGTAGCTGTATTATTTGTTCAGTGAATGGTCTCTTTAATCTGAAATAATTTCTTCAGTAGACTATCTTACAGCAAGTCATGTTAAGAAACTCCTTTATTGTACTTTCACATATGCATTTCGGGCTAGTTTTATTTTTCTAGTCCCTCTTCAGTGCTATAGGAAGTACACATTATAGACATTGAGTTGACAAATATAATAATATGAGTAGAAATGTCAAGTAACACAAGGAAACACTTTTTACAATACCTCTAAGAACTTCATCCACTTTTTCTCCCAAGCTAAATTGTTACACTCATATGGTACTTTTATTTACAATATTAAAATATTTTTGTAGGTGTAAAAAAAGTTTTTATATTGCTTATTTGTTATTGAGTTTTATGATTATATTATTATTTATAGCGACATTGTTTCATTGTATTGTATTTTACGCCCACAAAGATATTTTAATATTGTAAATAGAAGTATCATATGAGTGTAACAATTTAGCTCGGGAGAAAAAGTGGATGAAGTTCTTAGAGGTATTGTAAAATGTGTTTCCTTGTGTTACTTGACATTTCTACTCATATTATTATATTTGTCAACTCAATGTCTATAATGTGTACTTCCTGTAGCACTGAAGAGGGATTAGAAAAATAAAACTAGCCTGAAATGCATATGTGAAAATACAATAAAGAAATTTCTTAACCTGACTTGCTGTAAGATAGTCTACTGAAGGAATTATTTTGGATTAAAGAGACAACCATTCACTGAACGAATAATACATCTACAATTAGTAAATTCAACACATTATAAATAAATTTTAAATTTAATGTCTATTAATAAAATCAGTAGTTACACTAATTGTAGACTTCTTTAATTACCCTGCTCAGTGTTATCAGTTGGTTATCACCATCATTAGTAGAGATGAGTTCTCATAGTGATTACATTAAGAAAATGTGTGTGTGTGTGTAAATTCAAATGAAATTTTTAATTATAATTTATCCAATTGCAGTTGGACTTTAATTTATTGTTTTTAGCTGGCTCTTTGGTTCTTTTATTACTAATTTAAGGTATTTTAAATTGTAAAATAATAACTGATAAAATAAACTTTATTTTGTTTTAGAAAATCTATCAGAACCAATTAAGTCTCAAGAATATATAAGAAAATTTTGCACTCTTGTTGAAAGCAATCAACAGTTACATACTCATGTTAATGTAATATTAAAAGGAAGTGCTGCCTGCTCTGAAGTGGAACACAGTGTAGTAAGTTTTATTCCTTCTGTACTATAATTATATACAAAAAAATTATAAGTATATTTAATAACATAGGAAAACTATATAATTTTGATATTTGTGTATACTGTTTTAATTGTGAGTTTGTTATAATAAGAAAAGTTTTCATTAATATGGATGTTAGTTGTCTCATGTATGTAGATTATTAACTTTAAAATCTTGATGTTTTTGAATCTCACACCTCTAGATTTATTTAAAAGACTAACATTTTTAACTTTGTAATTAGTTTTAAGAATCATAAACAGAATTCTAAATATTACATTCAAGACCATATAACATTTAAAAATAAATACATCAAATATTTGAAATTAAAAAGTAATTAATATAAGAAATATTTTATTATATATTATATTTGTTATATTAGTATTTTAGTTTAACTATATGCAAAAAGCATATAGTTAAACTAAAATATAATAATAATCGAAAATTTATAAAAATTATCTAAATATTTATTATTCCAAATTGATATTACAAAATATATTGTATCTATTTTTTCTCTTACTACAATAGCAAGGAAAGTGGATACATGATCATAATCTCACATGCTTACAGTTTATTATATAACATTTGATGTTCTCATGTAGCAAAATTTAAGTTTAAGGTAGAAAAGTATATTAATTTTATTTTTGATTTGTTTGTATTCCTAATTATAGAAAGGTGACATGGTTAATATTTGTTATATAAAGTGAAATTTTTTAATTTTCAGATTCATAATGACTTAGTCCACAAAAGCACATTATGCAAACAAAATAGGAAGGAAATAGCTGATCTTTGCAAACATTAATAAAAATAAAAATTGTTTTTTGGTCAGCATTGTGTTGAAACACATTAAACAGTTTAGGACTACTTTTTATTGATGTTATAATTGATAGTTTTTCATTTTAAAATATAATATAGACATAAATAATAATAAAACTATTCTTGGCTTAGTTTTTATATACCTTTTTCATTGTATTAAAAAGATTTAATACAAGGTTTGTCTGAAAAGTTTTTGAACTTAATGTTGACAGTGTGAAGAGACGGGGGATTGTTCATTGATGTTGGATCATGAAAAATCCAGCATTCTATCTTCATGAGGATGGAATTTGCAATCATGACACCATTTATGCAGAAGCGAAAAATGCACACAAACATCTATACTCTGCAAGCATTAGTTCTAAATTATTCCGCTGTGGCAAACAGTGCCAATAATCGGAAGCTTGATTTGTGGTAGTTTTTGGTCATATTTGCAAATTATGATTGCTTTATTCATAATTACAATTAGTTAATAATGAACATAAGTTATTGTTCTTTAAACAAAAGAAAACATTCTCAAACTAAATTATGACATTAAATGAAACAAAACCCATAAACATAAAATAACATTTGGACTTGACTCCTTACAAATAATGTATATCATCATGGCCAACTAATTTTATTTCAGTCACTGTTTAGTCACTTTTTTTTTTTGCTTGGAGGGACTATTCTCACTTATTTTGAAATCATTTTCTGTTCCTCAATTTAACAGACTAATTGGGGGAAGGAGTATCTGCTATTGCCAAAAGTTTATTAAATTGAATGTGTTTTAAAAGCACTTATTAATAACAGATTTAAATTGTGGAAGATGTGTTAAAATGTTATTATAGTGTATAAGTGTGAATAAAATACAGTCGACCCCCTATAACATTGTTGATAATTCTGTTTTATATGAATTTCACATTGTACGAGTCACTTAGATTTTACAAATACTTGAGACATTCACAGCCAGGCACACATATTTGTAAAATCTAAGTGACTCGTACAACATGGAATTCATATAAAATGGAATTATCAACAGTGTTATAGGGGAGTCGACTGTAATAACATAATGTACATTGAGTAATTTAGAGTCAACTCATTCATCCAACCTTTTATCATGCTCTAATTTTTTTTTTTGTCAATAAAAAAGATTTAAAATTAAATTTAGAGTTTACTATATATATATATATAGTAAACTCTAAATTTAATTTTAAATCTTTTTTATTGACAAAAAAAAAATTAGAGCATGATAAAAGGTTGGATGAATGAGTTGACTCTAAATTACTCAATGTACATTATGTTATTACAGTCGACTCCCCTATAACACTGTTGATAATTCCATTTTANTATATATATATATATATGTAGTAAACTCTAAATTTAACAGACTTATATATAGTAAACTCTAAATGTAACAGACTTCAGATTTAATGGACAAATATATATATTTTATTTCTGTTTAATAATTATTTTATTTTGTTTTTATTATACTAAGCTTTATTTAATCTTAGAATAGTAATTAAATTTATACAACAATTCTTCTGTACATTTATAAAAAGTTTCATAATTTTTTTTATATTTTAAGTAATTAAAACTTTAAACATTTTTTGTAGAAAGAGATTTTAAAAGCAGTTGGCCCTCCAGTACAAATGAATAGTTTTTATATGACAATAAAACAACTTCTAGAACGTGTGGCTCCTGTTATGATTGATCATAGTGGAATAAAACAGTTAATTTTTTATGTAAAGAATTCACTTCTCAACAATGGAGAAATTGATAAAGAACTTGGACTTTACAATTCTGCACATAGAGGCCTTCAACTCTTACATGTAAGTAAAAATTATTTTAAATTTTTATTCTCAATATAAAATTTTATTAAATAATTAAAATAATTATATTGTGAATAAAGTTAATTACAGTCGACCCCCCCTATAAGATAGAGATACGTTCCATTCTCTAGGAATCCGCTTTCTTATGAATCCTTCCAATCACAACCCGACACGTATCAAGTTTACAGACTATGGCTGTTTGAAAGATTTTCTTCCATAAAATTAATCGATTCTAGACTAATCCGACTCAACATTTCCAAAACACGTATATATTTTTTGGGAATAATCCGTATAAACTACGCTATAAATAAAAAATTGTAGGATTACTTACCGAGTGTCACCATTCGATATCGCCATTGCTCAACATTGTTTTCGTCGCGGAACAGCTCACCAAACCGCGGCCGATTTCTAATAACTTATTTTTCTGCTAATAGCTCCTTGAACTTCGGAGACATCATTAATATAAATAATTTTAATCGCCGTTGAATAAGAAATGTTTCTTTCACAAGAAATGTATAAAATTACAGTACTGTATTAGACTTACGGTACCTAATTTACATACTGACAGACAATAGTTAGCGTAAAAATCTCTGTAGCGTGGCGCCACGCTAGACGGCGGAAATTATATATTTAATTATAACAAAGTTACAATAAGTTAATATATAATTATATATACAGTACCTAATTTATATATAATTAATATATAATTATATGTACAGTACCTAATTTATATATAATTTATATAATACTGTCCAGACGATAGAAATCTCTCCGTAGCGTGGCGCTACGGACGGCGGGAAAGTAGTTCGGCTTCCCGATGACGTTTGAGGTGTTTATAGGGAACTTTTACTATTTTTTACAGATACCGGTAGCAATTTTTTCTTAGTTTTATAGGAATCGTAACTATAGGGACCGTAATTATAGGGGGGTCGACTGTATTACTTACAGAAAATAAATAAAAGGCTATGATCATTTCAACTCTCTAAAGTTTTTGTCTAATTATAATTATTTTTAAGTTAAATAATATTTCATATTATTATTTTATAATATATTAGTCAGTTAAATTTATTTATTTTAATATTTAAAGAAAAATAGCATTAGATGTATAAATTTTCAAGTGGGAGTAAAATTAATATTGAAAGTAAGATTTATTAAAGTGATATCGTAATTAGAACTTTTTCTGCCAGAATTCAATGAATCATTATTTTAAATTATCATTTAAATCATAAACTTAAGCAATATATAAAAATTAAAACTTTATAAATTTAACAAAATTTCAAGTTGAGATATTTTTAATTAGATTATCGTGGATTGTTCTTGAAATCTCATAATTTTCAGGAACAAATTTTATATTCTGACACCTATTTTAAAAAATGAAAATAGAACACCTTATAGCATTAATAATGATAATTTATTATTATTATAAATACTAGTGCCTTGTAGCACGAAATGGCCTTCGTCTTTAAAATAAAAATAAAATCATAACAGAAAACAAACATAAAAATACAATAAAATTAATTATATAAATAAAACAAATTATTATTAACGATTACACAAATTTTTCTTACACAGGTTTTCAAATTTATTATACTTTAAATATAGGTGATTATCAGATTTATTTAAAGTGACACAATAATTTAAACCATGTGAAATTTAAATAAAATACATTTACTGCTAATTCAGTTTTCACTTACCAAGATCTGCCTTCTAAATATTATATTATCTCCATATAATTTTTAAAAATAAAATGAAGTTTTTCTATAATACAGATTTTCATATTATATATAGAGTAAATAAAACTGCCACATTTTCAAATGTCAGGCACTGTTTTTGTTTCGTTTTATTTATAAATTAAGAAAATATATATATACCTAATTCTGCTTTTACACAAACTTTTTTAAACAATTTTGATTTTAACATAATTTAAAAATAATAATAATTTGTAAAGTATGATTCTAATTAGGAATTAGAGTTTCAATATGATCTGAAATTGTTAATGTCATCTTATAGAAAATTGTATAAAAGCCTAGCCACAATATGAACCCAGCCATTAATAACTGAATTTGTTCATAAAACCACTGTAACATCAGCACCCCAGGACATTATTGCTAATGTTATTCAGGAGTTCACAGAAATAACTTCACTTGTGGATAAAGAACACTATAACCAAAGCAGTTTTAGTGATAGCAGTGATATTGAAATCCTGCACAAACATACGTGTTTTATTGTCAGAAAGTGACAGCAAATAAAATCTTATTTATAATTCACATTACATATTCTGTCCAATTTTTATGTTCACTAACTCTTTATTTCCTCCCCCAAAAAAAGAAATTTGTTTTTTATGATTCATTTTTCATATATACAATGTATATTTTTATATGTAATTTTTGGGAACCAATCTATCGTGTAAAAGCAGAATCAGGTGTATACATAGGAGTTTTAATAATTTAAATATTTCTAAATATCATTTACAGATTATTTTATTTAGCCAGTGTATGATTTGGAAATATTTATTTTTGTCTGTAAAGAAGAAATTCAAAAAGCTGTTATTCAGTAAAATTGTATTTATTATTTCATTCCAAAGTGAAACTATTAACAGTCAGAATTGATTTGATGTTAAGAATCAAATTAATGTCTGTATTTATTTTATTACACAATAGCGTTTATCTTAATATGATCACACAAATGAAACACTAAACGAGCAATTATTTATTAAAAATATTGTCACAATGCCAGGCTACAATTTTTGTGGTGTCTTGCCCCTGTGCATCATACTTTTCCTGTTAGCAATAAAGTTGTGCCCAATCATCTACCTAACTCCTTTCAGGGGAAAATTTTTGAATTGAAATAACAAGACTTCCAGTTTGCATTGGAAATTCGTATATCAGGGCCTCTTGCCCCTAAGCTTTCCTTACCTAGTCTCGACTTTCATTTATCTAACTCCATTCTCAAGATTAAGGAAAGACAGACAGTCAACAACAGTGGGGATTTTTTAAATTGCAGCTCAATAAATTGAGGTTTTGGTTAATAGAATGTTCAACATATCTACAACACTCTTTTCATTTTTTCCCCTTAAATTTGATTTATTATCAATTTCACTATTTCATAAAATTTGAAAATTTTATGAAATAGTGAAATTGGTGCATTGTAAATAAAAAATTACTTTGAAAAGTAATAATATGTATTGGGTTGTTTGGAAAGTAAGTTCATTTTTTTTTCCGTGGAAAAAACAATAATTTTATAATAAATAAATATTTTATTGAATCATATATTGACCATTTTGGTCAAATACGTGTTGTTTTTGGTAGTAGCATCGTTTCTGGTAGTAGCATGATTTCACATTCATAAAAGTTTTGATCGTTGCTTACAAAAAACTGATCCAAGTGATTTTTGACATTGTCATTTCAATTAAATGTCTTACAGTTAAAAAAAAAAATTGTATAGACTGGAACAAGTAATAATCTGAGTGTGTTTGATCTGGTGAATATGATTGATGTGATAGCACGTACCATTTAAGTTATAACAGTTTCTGACGAGATACCAAACTTGTGTGAAATTTGACATTATTGTGGTAAAACACTGCACCTGTTTTGTTGATCAATTCTGGTTGCCTTTTCTGTTTGATGATATTACTCAATTTTTTTACTCGATGGCAGTACACTTTCGAATCAGTTGTTAAATAGTCTGGTAAAAGCTCCAAAAAAAATTACCTTAAAATCCCACCAAAGAGAGCATCTCTCTTTAAGAACATGGGGAACCCATATATCAAGCTTTGAAATGAAATCAATTTGTTTGTTTCAAGTAATCATAAACAGTTCAATTTGACAAATTTAATCTCTTAGTGATTTCACGTATTGGTATTCGGCAGTTTGCTTCAATCAGTACCTTTATTTTGTTTTTATTGACTTCAACTGGCCACCCAGAACATGGTTCATCTTCAATATTGAAATTGCCAGAACGAAATTTTGTAAACCAGTTTTGGCACTGTTGTTCTGTCAATACATCATCTCCATGCACATCACACAATTTTTTTCTCACTTGAACAGCATTCTTACCTTTTCAGTAATAAAAGAGCAAAATATGCTGAAAATGCTGCTTCTGATCTTTCATATTTTATGGGACACAAAAAATAAACAATTGCACAAAATCAAACAAAATTTTTTACAGATAAGCCTTAAATTGCTAGCTGTCAAAATATATAATGATAATAAGGTATAGAATGAAAATGACTGGAAAAATACGACTAATTTCTCTAGTGGTAAAAAACGAACTTACTTTCCGAACAACCTAATATATTAAAAATATATATTTAACAATAAATTTGATTATAAAAAGTCTCTCTCTAATTTTTGATTTATCCATATACATCAGAATTATTTTTTACATTATGTATGTAATGTACCATATAAAATAATTATTACACATTGAAAACATGGTTACCAAATTTTTGTAAGCTTTTGACATGACTTTGAAAGATTTAGCTGCATGAAATTGATCTGCATTTCATTGCATAAAATCAAATTTTAAAAAAAAATGTTTATTAATTGCTGTTTTTCAGTTTTAAAAATTTGTTAATAATTTTAAACTACATAAACACATAAATAAGCTGTTCTGTTAAACATATTTCTTTTATTAGACCTGGGTGAAGAACGGGTAACCCACTATCTCATCTATGATGTCTTGGAACGTTCATATTTTTGAAAGGCAGCATATATGTTTAGAAAGATAGGTAGATATTATGATCATCATAAATTTGAAATGTTTGTAAATTAGGCAGCATCTCTAGTTATATTTGGCTTTAAGTTTTGGTTTTGTCTTACTTTTTGTCTGTTCTATATTATTTAAATTATTCCATACCTGTTACTTGTAAAACATGTTTTTAAATTAAAACAAATCCAGTTAATTTGTAAATATTATTTATGATTAAATTTTAGATTTTTATTAATAATTGAAAATTATTTGAAATTTATTTAGTATGGTATTAATGGGTAGATTACCAAAAGAAAATTAATGTTAACTAATATATTTTAAATATAAAATTATTTTAATATTTTTCAGAATATTTTTTGCATGTATATTAATCAATTATTAGTGGCTAGTTTGTGTGTGATTGATTAAATTACCAAATATGCTGGCATATAAGTTGACTTTTTAAGAAAATCTTGGTCAACTTATACATAGAGTATAAAATGCAAAACATTAATACAAAGTGGTAAACAAGTGAAACAGTTCTCATTCACCATCACTGTGCACCAGTTACCATAACTCCATTAGACACCACAAATATTTTCCATTAAAAGTTGTATTTGGCAAGCTTACTTAGCATGGTAGTTTAGATTAGTACATAGATAAGCTTAGATTAATATGGTAAAAATTTAGTATAAATGAGCACTATATATGCTGTTTCTAACATCTGTGCAGTATAGTTAGTGTCTTAATTTAAGTGGTATGGCATTTTACACGTTTATCGAAAGTTACTGTATAAAGTAATTTCAGTACAACCTTACTGGAACCTACTATATGTTTGGAAACTGGCTAATACTCCAGCATATTAGGTAATTTTCTTTTTAAATTATCAATTGTTTAACAAGAAATGATACAGTACTGATAATTTTATGTTATGTAATTGATGTATTCACTATTATTATTATTTTTTTATTATAAATTAAAAAGTTAAATTTTATGTAATATAGGAATTATTAAATGATTTTAAATTCTATTCTTATTTCATTTTGTTTATTTTCAGACCTTATCATTTGTATATCCAGGCTCTTTTCATGGAGAAGAGATTTTTAATGAATTATTAAACTTTTTCTATGCCAATAATGAACGTGCTGCTGAACTTACTTTGCAGATATTAACAAATATTGGAGAAAGTATTGAAAAAAAATATCCAAATGTTGCACAGTATGTATTATAAAAATTTAATGTGAATTTAAATAATTTTTTTTATTTAATGAAAATTTATATAAGTGAAAAAATTTTAATTTTTTTATTTAAAAACTAACAAAAATTGTTGTATATAAATAAACAGATAATAACCATCTTATAATATTATCAACAACTAAAGAAACCCATGTTTGTTAATGTCCCATTGAAACTCCTGTTTATCATTTATTATGCAAATTTATTATATTTTGTGTTTGGTTATACATTAATATAACAAAGTAATGATTTCAATTACTGATTTTTATTGTACAGTATTTTGGAATACAGATGTGTAATGTAAATCAGTCTCTAATTAACCTAGTCTTGTTTTGCTTGCACAACAATGGTGCAAAAATTGCCCAATATTGTTTCATCCTGCAAACATTATATCAAAGTGTAATGTAAAATTGAGAAATCTTAAATTGAGTCTAAATTCTATTGTTTTTATGAAACAATAGAAGTCGGGCAATTAAAAATGAATGCATAATTGATATAAGTGTCAAATTGAAAAACATTAAAACAGGATTCCACTATATGTTTAAAACAAAATTTGAAACTTATTTTCAATGATCTGTCATTAGATAATGGTATTGAATGATGTGCTTAGAATAGAAACAACTATTTTAAAATGAGTATAACACTTTTATAATTTATAAAAAATATATATTTAATAATCACAATATATGAAAGGAAAAATAACAAAACCATGAAAGAAATCTTAAATTGTAGTGATGTTTTTAATTTTTAAATATAAGGAGGATACTTGGAGGATTGTTTAAATAATCCTGCAAATAAAACTAAGTGTAGGAATAGAACAGCAATTTCCAACTTTTTCGTGAAAATAGAAAATTTTATTTACTCTTGAATGTCTTTTAATTGAAGAACATTGGGTTGAACTTTTTACTGTCACACACATGCATGTGCATATACAGTAGAGCGTCAATTATCCAAATGTCGATCAACTGAAAACGTTCCATTCGAACTGTTTCATGCTGTATCAAACGTTTTTGATACTAGATTAACTTTTAAAGTGTATTTTTTTTTAAAATATATTGAAATATTTTGCTTGTACAAAATAAAGAAATAATTTTTAATGATACAACAGCCATGATTATTATTATAAAAATTTTCGTTAGGCTTAACACCAACGAAAATTCAAAACGAAGCGACACACAACAAAGAAAAATTTAAACATGGGATATATTAATATACTATTATTGGGATATACTAATATACTATATTAATAATGTATTTTTTCGTACATAATCGGTTATCTGAAAAATTGATTTTCCAAACAACCCCAGTCACCAATTGATTCGGATAATCGACACTCTACTGTACTTATATGTACATGTACAGGTACAGTGGTGCCTCATATTTCCAATTTACAGAGATCATCATTTGAACTCTGAATTGTTTGAAGTTAAATCAGTTTTCCCTATTAGAAATAATAGAAAGTGAATTAATCCATTCTCAGACTCTAAACAATTTCCATTTTAATGAATTGCAAATACACCTGAAGGTAAAAATAACACAGTTAAATGTCATAAATAAAAAATTAGAACACAAACAATAAATATGGACTAAAGTACTATGTAATAAAATGGAAATTGCATTTATGTATTTTAGTGAGTAGTATTGATGTCCCATTTTTTTAAGGTTGCTATGTAGCTTGCTTGACTTTCCCAGAAGTAATCCTCTTGAAGATGATATCACCTAATTGCTTATCGTTTATCTACATTAGGAGGAGTTTTTCTTGCTTATAAATAACATATGATCTCCTGGAGATTAGTGTTGTCACACCTTTAGTTACACTTGCTGCTTTTATTACTTCCTTATTCTTAAGAATAGTGCACACTATTAATTTTGACATACTAAACATGTCTGCTGGATCTGTCACACACGTATCTCTTTTGTACTTCATAAGTTCCATTTTTACCTTAACTGTTAATAGTACAACTTTCCTATTAGGCTTCATTGTTTTCACACTATTCTCGGGTGCCATGGTTAATAGGAAGGGGTTGTGTGCATAATCAGACACACCAAAAATGAAGTAAAAAGGCGCTGAAAACTGGTAAGAGTAATGCAAGAGATACTTTTACAGTGAGAACAAGAGAACAAGAGATGACTTGTTCTCACTGTACACAACATTTTATGTAGTGAGCACAATTCAAACTTCAGGAAAAATTTCTCTTGAAAATAGCATTTGAGCTCTGGAACATTTGATATTAGAGTTGTTCAAAGTATGAGATACCACTGTATATAAATATTATAGCACGAATTAATTAATGAAAAATAAATCAATCTGGTAATTAAATCATAAAATTATAAATCTGCTAATTTTATCATTATTTAGACATACAATGACTATGTAATATATGGAATTAAAATTTTGAAAAATGATTATATATCAAGTAATTGATAAAGAGAACATGCATTAAATAATAAATTGTGGAATTAATTATTTACTAACTAGTACCATTTTTTGCTTTTCCTGTAATATTGTATTTATGACTTTGATTAATTTACATTGATGACAGTCTAATTAAAATAATTTTTGTAATGTTACTAAAGTGAGACTATTCATACAATTTTCTATATCAAAATAGTTTTATTACTATATACATTATTTCAGTTTTTATAATTCAAACAAATATAAAATATTTCAATAAAATAGTTAAAAATGTAAAAATTCATAATGCTTTGTTTTTATTATTCTAGGAGACTTTTACCATTATTGAAAAATTTTGTTCAGAATGGCTCAGTAAAACAAGCTAAATATGCAGTGGCTTGTATCAATACAGCAGTGTCTAATAAAGAAAAAATTTTTGGAGAAATACTTGAGGTATTATTATGAACTTTAGAGTAATTTTTATGACAATATGTAGTTGATAAGACATTAATTAGATAAAGATAGTAGATGTAAAATAATTTTTCTTAGACGACTGTTGTAAAATAGTGTTTATGAATATTATGGTTTCTGGTATGGAAATTCTGGGAATTCTGACAAATTTGTGAAGGTTGATTCCTGTGAAAATGAACTTGAGTCCTGGAAATTTTTTAAGCTTTTAAATACTTGACAATATAATGATAATTCTTTCCCCTCTTACCTTATTATATTTGAATATTGAATAGAACTATTATTGATTATTAAATGATCTGCACTTTTTTCCAGCATTTGAAACAACATTTAAGTTTATCATCAGGATACTTTCGGACAGCACTTGTTTCAGTTGGACATATTGCTTTTCGTTGTTCAGATCTATTTGGTCCTCAAATAAAAAGTATAGTTTCCAAAGTAATAGTTAAAGAACTATTAATGATGGATTTGGTAATATTTTTGTTATATTTTTATATTTATTTATTCATATCAGTAATGAACTTTATATTGTTAAAATATTATTTAACTTAAAAGAAATAGAATTAATATAATCTAATTTTTAAATTAAAAGTAATTTAAAATTTAGGATGTACCATATTTTCTTAATTTTAAGATCTTTTTTAATGGAAGAAAAAATTTGAAAAACAATTTTATTGAGCATTAACAAGTTAGAAACTTAATACAAATGATGTGAAAAAATAATGTTTGACAGCTTTATTTCCATGCTCTTCTGCTTATATAACCATTTTAATATTGCATCATAATGACATTTTGAAGACATTTTAAACATTAGAAAAAAGAATTTAAATTAAATGCTTATTAGAAGCTTATTTGAATTGATGTGGCTATTCATTAATATAATCAAAAATTTTTATTATTAGTACATAAATCAAAATATTAAATATTAACAATAGTCATTTTTGGTCTTATTTGGCACAAATTAATTATCTTATTATCATGGTCTGATGATGGAATGGAGAAGTCCCAAAACACATTTAACCAAATAAAAAGATTTGACTCATATACTCTTCTTAGCATTTGATTTATTCTTAGTACAAAAGTATAAAGTAAAACTAAATTGAATTTTCAATTTTTGTGAAGAAAGTGTAATAATGAGAGAATTTCACACAGCTCTGTTTTAGGAAATAAGTTATAAGATTTTGTGGAAGAAGCCAATTCAATATTTTCTTTTAATCATTCTTAATGTTTACTTGTTTTTTACAAATTTTACAAAAATATTTACTATTAATTTTAAAAGTTCCATTTAAAATTTGTTTTAAAAATATTACTTATGCAGATTTACTTTACAGTTTATGCATTTTAGATTTATAAGAAAATGTCAATATATATAATACTTTTATTAATTAAAGTTGGACAATCTGCCAAAATATTAGGCTATAATAAGGCTAAGTTAATAATTACCTTTATTAATATAAAATCTAATGGTATATCTAAGTTACAAGCAACAGTGAAACTAAGTCAGCCATGTGGTGTAGGAATGCATTAGGTTGCAAATCCATTCATATAAAAATGAAATAATTTCTTTCAGCATATTCTAAATGAATAAATATTAAATTAGTTATAATTTTTAAATTTAATAAGAAATGGCACCTAACATCTACTACTAGTCAAACAATTGCTGTAAAGTACATCAGGCTTTC
Source organism: Centruroides sculpturatus (assembly GCF_000671375.1). Taxonomy (NCBI): domain Eukaryota; kingdom Metazoa; phylum Arthropoda; class Arachnida; order Scorpiones; family Buthidae; genus Centruroides; species Centruroides sculpturatus. The sequence goes on from NW_019385202.1 coordinate 247,901, forward strand.
AGATGTTTATATATATATATATATATACATTTTTTCCGTATATGTGG